>NC_088778.1:18169287-18242807 GCF_954871325.1 Gordionus sp. m RMFG-2023
GATCATATTCTATCAATGAGTTTTCGCTTGATGTCGGAAGCGTATGAACCAAACCTCTATAAAATTAGGAGGTAAATATATTTAAATATATAATGATTTTTTATTTGGAGGCTGGTGGCGATGCAGAGGTTTAAATTTTCTGAAAATTATTAATTTTTTTTATAAATTTTGAATTAAACCTTTAAAAAATTTAAGTTACAATAATATATTTAATTCTAACATATTTTATTATATGATTTCATCAGGATATTCTAATGGGTTTTCTCTTGATGTTAACCTCGGAAGAGTATGAACCAAACCTTTATAAAATTAGGGGGTAAATATATTTAAATATATAATGATTTTTTATTTGGAGGCTGGTGGCGATGCAGAGGTTTAAATTTTCTGAAAATTATTAATTTTTTTTATAAATTTTGAATTAAACCTTTAAAAAATTTAAGAGTTACAATAATATATTTAATTCTAACATATTTTATTATGATTTCATCAGGATATTCTAATGGTTTTTCTCTTGATGTTAACCTCGGAAGAGTATGAACCAAACCTTTATATAATTAGGGGGTAAATATTTTTAAATATAAAATAATTATTTTTTATTTGGAGGCTGGTGGCGATTAGATTTTTACTCATTTATTCATGATCAGAATCCACATTAACTATTTCTGGTATCACTTCCGGTTCGCTATCAACCGAATAAGGTGTTCTAGCGAAAAATACATTAAATGGGGTATTTTTAATTGTTCTAGAAAATCCTAGATTGATATTAAATACAATTTTAGGGAGCGCAGTCGCCCAATCATATTTTTTTGTTTCCAACATGTAACCGCTTATTCGCGACTCTAAAGTTCCATTTGCTCGCTCAATTAAACCATTGGTTTCTGGGTGGCGTGGTCGCGAATGTGCGAATATTACCCCTGGAAAATCATCCTTTAACATAGATTCAACCATTTTATCTACAAATATTTTTTTAGACAAATCAATAATTTTATTTACTTTTAAATTCTCGTCCATTATCACTTTGTAAAATTTTTGGAGGACCGAAAGTAAAAAACAAATTTCGTATAACCCTTACTGTTTGTTCCCCTTGTTTTGATATAAGAGGCTTTGCGTATGTAAATTTAGAAAAATGGTCTTTAAAGTGAATTATGTATTTAAATTCTCCATCAGGAGTGCTACTAAAATCAATAAGATCCATTACAACTCGACCCCATACTGCCGTTGACTTTATAGCTTTACCAGTTGGGGCCTTCGGCAACGTCGTCTTCAATGAGCATACCTCACAATTTTTTATATAATCTTTGAGCTTATTCACTGGAACAGTTGCATATATTGTTTCAATCGATTTGATAGTTGTGTTCACTCCTAAATTTTTGGGAAAATAAAAAGATTACTAGTGCAATTTTACGAACCGTGTTTTTTATTCGCATAATATTTATTAATTATACTTAGTACTTGTATATTCGATTCGTTCATATTAATATTAATTTAAACAAATTTGAATAAATAATATTACAGTTAATATTCTATAAATTTTAAAATACTACTAGAATAAACATAGTATGTAAAAAACTATAATATTTAAGAGGGCTCAATATAAAAAATAATATATCGAAATTTATAAAAAAAAAATTAAAATTCTTATGGGCTATATAATTTTCAAAAATTTAAATCTCCGCATCGCCACCAGCCTCCAAATAAAAAATAATTATTTTATATTTAAAAATATTTACCCCCTAATTCTATAAAGGTTTGGTTCATACTCTTCCGAGGTTAACATCAAGAGAAAACCCATTAGAATATCCTGATGAAATCAGTAATAATAAAATATGTTAGAATTAAATATATTATTGTAACTTAAATTTTTTAAAGGTTTAATTCAAAATTTATAAAAAAAATTAATAATTTTCAGAAAATTTAAACCTCTGCATCGCCACCAGCCTCCAAATAAAAAATCATTATATATTTAAATATATTTACCTCCTAATTTTATAGAGGTTTGGTTCATACGCTTCCGACATCAAGCGAAAACTCATTGATAGAATATGATCCTGATGAAATCAATAATAATAAAATATGCTAGAATTAATATATAAATTGTAACTCCTAAATTTTTTAAAGATTTAATTCAAAATTATCGAAATTAATAAAAAAATTTATAATTTTCAGAATATTTAAACTTCTGCATCGCCACCAGCCACCAAATAAAAAATCGTTATATTTAAATATATTTACCCCCTAATTCTATAAAGGTTTGGTTCATACTCTTCCGAGGTTAACATCAAGAGAAAACTCATTAGAATATCCTGATGAAATCAGTAATAATAAAATATGTTAGATTTAAATATATTATTGTAACTCTTAAATTTTTTAAAGGTTTAATTCAAAATTTATAAAAAAAATTATTAATTTTCAGAAAATTTAAACCTCTGCATCGCCACCAGCCTCCAAATAAAAAATCATTATATTTAAATATATTTACCCCCTAATTCAATAAAGGTTTGGTTCATACTCTTCCGAGGTTATCATCAAGCGAAAACTCATTGATAGAATATGATCCTGATGAAATCAGTAATAATAAAATATGTCAGAATTAATATATAATAGTAACTCCTAAAATTTTTTAAAGGTTTAATTCAAAATTTATAAAAAAAATTAATAATTTTCAGAAAATTTAAACCTCTGCATCGCCACCAGCCTCCAAATAAAAAATCATTATATTTAAATATATTTACCCCCTAATTCAATAAAGGTTTGGTTCATACTCTTCCGAGGTTATCATCAAGCGAAAACTCATTGATAGAATATGATCCTGATGAAATCAGTAATAATAAAATATGTCAGAATTAATATATAATAGTAACTCCTAAAATTTTTTAAAGGTTTAATTCAAAATGTTACACCAAGCTCACCGTTAAATGATAACTTATTGATCGATTCTAATCCCGATGAAATGAGTAAAAAATGAATGATAATAAATATTGTAAACTTAAAATTAAAAGGTTTAATTTAAAATTCTATTTGAAGTTCATCGTATAATGTCAATGGATTGATAAATTATTCTTTTATCTGATGAATATAATAAATTTAATGAATATTTTACTAACTCTAGCCTACTAATTTAACTCTTCATTTTTATATTTTATTTTAAACCAGATTTCCCCAGTGTTTCAAATTCAACATATACAAATACTTTATTTCTTCTTTATAACCAGAATAGTAGTAATACTCCTGAAGGTAAAGTTATTGCACAAAAAATAAAAAGGAAAAATTCATACGAATCATATTATAATATTCAATATATTCTTTCGGACAAAACGAAATATAAAATAGGAAACACAATTGCATGGCAAGATAAAAATACAACTAATTCAATTGGGAATACTATAGAAAATATTTTAGCAAGATTGCCTTCCTTTATTGCATATTTATTGGATAGGAATAAGCAACACAATGCTTACAAAAATAAAATTAAAAAAATAAAATTATCCATTGGGGATCACGTACTGATCCTAATAAATAAAAATGATAGATCTAATATATGCCCCAAAAATATTGAGGCCAAAATTATCCAAATGGAGGGCGATAAACTATGGGTTGGAACTCAATTGGGAAAAATTGATTCACCATTTTTAAAAACGAGTGTTCATAAATCAATAAAATTTTCCAATTTAATCATTCCTGATAAGACTATTTCCATAATAACAATTACCACAAGAAGGGCATCTTCTTGTGGTAATTGTAAATAGGGATGTAAATTTCCCGGGAAACTATAATTCGGGGAAATTTCCCGGGAAATTTGGGGAAAAAACAGGAAATAATGGGAAAATAGAAAAATAACCGGAAAAAACGGGAAACTATCTTTTTTAGAATACTTTACAGGTCAATATTGATTTTTTTTTATGTTTTATTGAAAATATATAGATTATAAACATTATAATTAAACAAATATAAATTATTTTCAACTAATTTGCAATTACTTTACATGTTTTATTTGAAATATTATATATAGACTAAATAATATTTAAACAATTAATTTTGAATAGTTAATTATCTTCGTTTGAAGATGAAAATGATTCCAGATCAGAGCTTGAAATTCTGGAATCCAGCAATTTGTCATTTTCAGAAATTTCCTTTCCCATAAAATGTAGATTGGCTCTTATATAAACTAATTTGCGAACTTTGTCATTTTTTATTCTATTTCTAGATTTAGAATGAATATTTCCAAAGGAGGACCATATTCTTTCGGATGCTGCACTTGTTGGTGGTACTGATAAAATTCGTATGGCTAGGGTCGATATGTATTGATTGCAACATAGACCTAATAAAATATTGAATAACACAATTTTAAGATTAGAAAAAGAGTTAAGTTATTGTTTACAGAAATATAAAAGTATTTAACCTTTCCACCAACTCACTGGATCTGTAAATGATGCACCTTGCCAAAGACTTGCTATATTAAAAAAATCTTCCCTTGCACGATATTTGGATAGGTTTCCTATTACTCTTGCAATATCTAAATCTAGATATCCAGAAAATCGTCCAACCCCTTTGCAACTTCATTGTCTCTTAAATTAAATCCGCAAAACCATGGGTCAAATATATGAGCAGCATAATGAATATCCCGACAACAAAAATTTTTTTGGCTTTTGATAAACTGCTCTATTTCTAAAATCTCGCTCTGCGACAATATATTTGATATTGTTTTATAAGCGTTAAATGTCTCCCTGATATGAATAAACGCTTGAGGGACATCAGATAAATTGGCTTTATCTCCTTCCACTATCTCTATTTGCGTAAATATGACTTTAATAAAATTATATAGTTGCATTAGATCATTTAAAAACCCATCGTTATCAAGAAGAGTAAGTCTCTTATTTCGATCAGTAAATATATCAAGAATAGCCATTTCCTGTAAAATATCTTTATTTTTTAACAAGCTATTTATCATCAAAACTATACCTGCCCAACGAGTTGGGCTAGGCAACTTTAGGGAAACAATTTTTCTCTATTAACATAACTTAAAATTTCATATATAAATTATAAATTTCATTGGTATTTATTTATAATATAAATATACTTTTCAGACTAGCTATTTAATTTTAACAAGTATCTTCTAAAATTTTGCAAATGTAAATAGGGAAATTGACATAATTCAAAAACATAACACAATTATAAATTATGATATGAACCACGAGGAAAAAATGATTTTATAAAATCTAATAAAAATCGTATTTATTTTATCATAAGATCATTTTCAAAATTAGGAAACTGTTAATATTATAAAAATCATGTTGATTTAGGCAAAAAAACCTATTATAAAAATTGGGGAAACTATAGGGGAAATTTCAAAATTTCCTGGGAAATATGGGAAATTTCCCCTGTCTTACATCCCTAATTGTAAATCAATTTGCAATTGCCAAAAAGTTGCAACAATAAGAGATGCCAATGTTTTAAAAATGGGATTAATTGTTCCACAAAATGTCATTTAAATATTACTTGTAATAATAAATAACTGTTCAAAATTATATTTAAATTTCAATTATCAAAATAAAATAAAATAAAATATGTGTTGATTATATGGTTTGAAGAAAAATATAATAATAAGGATGATTTGCTTCTAAAGATGTGTAATTCTATAAGAATAATAATATTCATAACATTTTAATACGCCCGCTTAGAGAAATAAAATCAATATAATCAAACCCCTCCATCCACCCACCAGACCAAGTCATACCCATCAAGACCAAAAATGAATGCATTAAAAGAAATTTAAATTAGCTTTTATTTGATACCTATATCGATATTTTATGTTGATAAAAATATACCTGACCCCCCAAAACCTAGATCCGCCCGCTTAAAGTGATTATTATTATTACAATAAAAAGATATCTTAATTACCTCTTATTTGATACCATATCAAAAAACTTATTTTTTTACCCCCCCCCCCATCTTCATCTACCCCCAGACCAAGTCATACTCATCAAGACCAAGAATAAATGCTTTCAGTCAAAAGAAATTTAAATTAGCTTTTATTTGATACCCATATCGTTTTTATGTTTATAAAAATATTCCTGACCCACCAAGACCTAGACCCACCCGAGTGATTATTATCACAATAAAAAAATATCTTAATTACCTTTTATTTGATACCCATATCAAAAAAACTTATTTTTTACGCCCCCCCTTTATTCACCCCAAGACCAAGTAATACCCATCAAGGCCAAAAATAAATGCTTTCAGACAAAAGAAATTTAAATTAGCTTTTATTTGATACCCATATCGATTATCTACAATATATATAAAAGGCTTTTTATAAAAATAACGTTAGGCTCTCATGTCACACATTTTATGTCCACCTTTTCATATAACACTTTATAATATATATTCAAAAAATCGTTAATTTTGAAACCTATGGTCCAATTGGGCAAGAACTTCGCTTACTAATATAGATGGATTATTGGACTTGGGTTCGAACCCTGGCAAATATTTTTTTTTCTTAATCTGACAAAATTAATCTATTAATCTATAAAATATGTTAATAAAGTATATATTTAGTAATTTTAATTTATGTGTACAATTAAAAAGTCTTTTAAATTAAACTTTTATTTATTTGTATTTTATAATCTAAAAATTTATTATTGCTTGATGAGAGTTTTATGTTAAAACCCTTAAGAAGGATCCATTCCACATTGAATTTTATACAACTTTATATCTCTTAATTAGGTAATTTTTATGCATAAATAAATATTTGCATCTCTCTTATCTTTTCTGAAATTGGCCTTTCTACATGCATTCCATAGTTTTGTATATTTTCTCATAACTTCATAATTTATTTGTAGAATGTATATTTTTCATAACTTATTATAACATTTTTGATTAAATGTATAACTTTTTTGTTTTACTTATATATAATTTGACTATGATTAAAGTTAACCTCCTATTATTTGTTAACTTAGAATATCTTTTTATTTTTTCTATTGTAATTTAATAACAATGTCTTAAATTTATATTTAGTAACTAAGTAATAAATTATTTGGAAGGGTGGTGATTTGTTTAAAATTTAAATTAGGATGAACATATTTTTAGCATGGTACTTTAATATGTATTCATGATTTTCATATAAATACTAGGAGCTAACCAGTAGAATGATAGGTAAATCAGATATTTCCCCTTCATTTGATCCTAATTTTGAAAATTTTTCCCAATAATATAAATTGTAAAAAAAATATATACATATTAGACATATTTAATTCTTATAAACCCCTACATCACGCCTATTTTTCTGGATCCAAGGAAAAAATAAATTATTCTGAGTTTTCCTGGGTTTGGGAAATATTTTTCACAATTAATATGGGCTTGGAAGTAGCTTGGAAAACATTTTTTAAAATTAATATAGTCTTAGATTCCTGAAAATGTTTTAATTTTAAATATGGGTTAGAAATTGGCCTGAAAATTTTTTTTGGTGGCCAGGCCTGATCAAAATCCAAGGCCCATGCAACTTTCATATTCTGATTGTATTTTTAAATGCATTGTGACTTTTTTTATATTTTATTTCAGTTCTCAACTATCAAAATTATTATGGTCTTTTTGAGAAAATTTTCCCAAGTGCGAAGACCTGGCTTGTGAATTTTTTTAATATTAGGCATAGGTGTAATATTTAACAAGAATATTTATATGGCCCTCAGGTAAAAGCTAATTTAAATATATTTTTATTCAAAAATAGTATTCATTCTCAGTCTTAATGGGTTGGCCTTTGTCTGAAGTAGGGGTATAAAAAATAGATATGGTTTTGAGATTTACCTATCTCCCGGGTTGGGAAAAAATTTTGAAAATTACTATGGGTTGGCCAGGCTTGGGAAAATTTTTTTTATAAAATTTTTATAGGTTGGGCTGGGTTTGAAAAATATTTTTATAAATAATATTAGGCTGAGCTTGGAGAAAATTTTTCAAAAATATTATGAGCTAGAATGCTCAAGAGTTTTTTTATTATTAACTATGAGTCATACATTGGCCTAAAAATTTTTTGCAGGCCTGGGCTCGGCCTGATCAAAAAACCTAGGCCCATGAAAATTTGATTTTGATTGTAATATTAACATTATGATTATTTAAATATTTTATTTCAGTTCTCAACTACCAAAATTATTATATTCATTGGGCTTGGAAGAATTTTTCAAAATTATTATGGCTTAGTATACTTTGCCTGGGAATTTTTTTAATATTAAATATTAGGTATAAATGGTCAGTAATATTTAACAAATAATATTGGTATTATCAAGTAAAAGCTTTAAATTTAATTTTACCAAACCATAGTATTTACACTTAGTTTTAATGAATAAAACCTGGCCTGAGGGGGGGGGGGATTAAAAGAATAATAATTGAATATTATTTTCAAATAAGAGGTCACAACTATCATAAAAGTAAGAAGAAAATTTTCATTCCCCGTCATTTTTGAAGGGCTATCTTCTAGTATATATATATAATATCTAAAGGGGAAACCAAGTATTTTTTTACATGTTAATGAATTTTGAATAAAAAAAATGTTTTTTATTATTTTCGCTTGAAAAGCTTTTTAAGACATGTTTAACATTATCTAAAGAAGAAACCAAGTATTTTTTAAATGTTATTAAATTTTGAAGCAAATAAATTTAATTTCCATTCATATCGTAAGTTATAGATGTTTGGACATTTAGAATTGTCAAGAAATTAGCTTTTATTTGATACCCATATCAAAAAATATTATTTTTACATACCACCCCCCCCCCCCCAGACCAAGTCATACCCATCAAGACCAAGAATGAAGACTTTCATTCAAACGATATTAAAATTAGCTTTTATTTGATACCCATATCAAAACAAATTATTTTTACAACACCCCCCCCCCCCTCCACCTTCAATCTCCAGACTTAGTCATACCCATCAAGATCAAAAATGAAGACTTTCAGTCAAATGATATTAAAATTAGATTTTATTTGATACCAATATCAAAAAAAATTATTTTTAAACACCATCCCCCACCTCCACCAGACCAAGTCATACCCATCAAAATCAAGAATGAAGAATTTCAGTCAAACGATAATAAAATTAGCTTTTATTTGATACCCATATCAAAAAAAATTATTTTTTACAACCCCCCTACCCTAGACCAAGAATGAAGACTTTCAGTCAAACCATATTAAAATTAACTTTTAATTGATACCCATATCAAAAAAAATTATTTTTTACACCCCCCCCCCACCCTTATTTTCCAGACCAAGTAATACCCATCAAGACCAAGAATAAAGACTTTCAGTCAAACCATATTAAAATTAACTTTTATTTGATACCCATATCCAAAAAAATTTATTTTTACACAACCCCCCCCCCTCCCCCCGCTTTCCAACCACCCCCCAGACGAAGTCATACCCATCAAGACCAAGAATGAAGACTTACAGTCAAACGATATTAAAATTAGCTTTTATTTGATACCCATATCAAAAAAATATTTTTTTCACCTCCCCCTCCATACATCCCCCTAATTCCACCCCCAGACCAAGAATGAAGACTTTCAGTCAAACCATATTAAAATTAGCTTTTATTTGATACCAATATCGATATTTTTTGTTGATAAAAATATTTCTGACCCCCCAAGACCTAGTCCCACCCATTATGTGGGAGAGATTGACCTCTAGTCTGAAATTTCTTATAGTACTTTTTCCGGCCTTGGTTTTTAATCAAGCCCGGCCATGTCTTTGATTAGCTATCGATTGATACTTTATATTAGACATATCTTATTTCATAAGGCCAAAAAAAACATTGAAAATTAATGAATAACAATTAAATTAAAATATCTACGAAATGCGTGGAAAACACCTTTAAAATAAGATTCCTCTATATCACGATTAAAACGTGATAATGCCGTATAGTTCTTTATCCTTTATACGACATATATAATAATAAAATAAATTACCGTTTGATTTCAATCTCTTTGATTAAAAATTTTTCCATTTTATTAATATTTTTGAATAATGTTAATGTACTCACAATGAAAGGAAATTTCAATAAAATTTATTTATAAAAAATAAGTTTTATGTTATAAAATTGATATTCAAATATTTGTAAAATTTTGATTTGGGGGGGGATGTGGGGGTAAAATTTTTATTAGCTTAAAATAATATTTATAAAAACAGTCAAATTTCCGATGGGGGGGGATTTCTACGCGCCTGATCTCTTCCATGATTGCTTTTTAAGTTAATTAAAAGATGAATGCTATTTAAATTAAATTTTCTTAAGAAAAATTATTTTAAGCCTCAAATCTAGAACATATATTCTATAAAATCTGGATGGTATAAGTTTGAATAGTTTATAAATATAAAACTTTAACTTAAACAATGCTAATTTTAAGCATGGCTCCGCCTGAAATTTTTATTAAATTGTCATGCCTGGCCCTATACCGAACGAATTTTTTATTTGTCCCGAAAAGCGACCCAAAATAAAAATTAATTGTCCGCTTAACCCGAATTTAATGAGATATAAAACATTTTAATTTTTTTATATATTCTACATAAAACAAATATTAGCACCTTGTTTCTTGCTAAAATTTTAAAATATATCAATTTATTTGACAAAATGAAATGATATCATTTAAATCTGATCTGGTCCAAATTTTATATAAAATATTAAACCCAAATAAAATAGATCCGGTTCTGCCCGTTCAGGCTGGGCCGTAATTTGCAGATCTATTCTAATCATATAAAGAATTTATTATAATATTGTTAGATATATCAGGATAAAATAATAATAAAATCGTATTTAAATGTTAACTTGGTAGTTTACTTTACCAGCGAATGGCTTTATTTTATACTTTATTTAATCGTTTCGATTTTGAATGATATAATTATAATAAGAATATAAATTTAAATAAACCATTTTTTATAATAAACCATTTAAGGTAACACAATATTTTAAATTATAGAATAATATGGCAATTTAAAAGATTACAATGAACCTATAATGTTTTGGTGAGTCATTAAATTATGGTAATATGATTATTAATTTATATTCCTTTATTATTGAATATATCTATATTTGGCGACTGAATAAGCCTAATAAAAACCGTGTTCATCACCCTAAAAACTTTTTTGAGGTTAATTATTCTCCTCCCTTTCGACTTCTACTGCAATACGCGCGATGTTGAATAATGATAATTATTCATTTCTTATTTTATTGATCTTTTCTTATTTTTGCGTATTTGAATAATTGAGTTTAACTTTTTATTCTTATTATATCTCTATACTCTTCTTCTTATTTTGGTAAAACTAATTTTATATTTTTTGTGTATTCATATTTGATATATTAAATTTTATATATATACTATAGATTTTTTACAGCTAAAGTAGATATAATAAATTTTAGAAAATAAAATAATATAATTCATTTTACCGTTACCTAACTTTTTTACATATTAGCACGCGACTTCCACCCAAATCTCTCCATTTCAATTTTTGACCTGTTTTCGACTACAGTCACAATTCTCTCTGGCTGACCAATGTATCTCAACCCGATTCAGCTCAAAATATTTTATATTTACACTAATTAAGGAGATTTTTAAGATTTATACAACCACTTGGATGGTTAACCCTTCCACCTCTTCATACTACTCCCACTTTGAATAGGCGTCCACCGTAAGTATACATATTTTATTTTAAAAGTCAAAATATTCTATTATACGCCCCACCCTCTAAGTATTACACATCACACAGCTCATGCTTATGTTGTCAATCTCTTTTTCACCAGGTCACCACATATTCTCACCCCCCCCCCCCCCTTGTCTACGCCACTATATATCATAGATATTCATACCCCACCTTTTTTTAGAAGAAAAAATTATTTATTGTATAAAGGAAATTTTATTGGATTCATTTCAATAACTTCTGTATTTGTTAATAATGCGATATCATTTTCCATGGTATTTTCTATGCTTTATAATTCGAAGTTTAAAAAATGGCGAGTATAATAAAAATATTACATATGACAACACGACTGAGCACATTTTATATAATTAAATAGTTTCATAAATATAAATAAACTAGCTAATATATTTTATAAAAATATTAAAATTTAGGAGAAGAAGAGGTAAATTTGTGAATCACACCTCATACAGAACCTATAATTTTCACACTGGAGACGGCAATATGTTTATTTTGAAATTTGTATTTAGTCCATGATAACTGGTACAATCTAGTATTAAAATATTAATTAACCTTAAGTACTTTTGTAAGGTTTTATAGTTTCTATGCATGTTAAAATTAATATTACTTTAAAAAGGTTATTTGTTATGATCTTGAATCTTCGGGAAAACCTTAGAACTATATGTCCAAATTTTATAAATTTTTGGTTAGCTAGTTCTTAAAATATAAGCCATTTGTGAAGAACTTGGGTATTTCAAACTTCAATATATGAATATTTAAAAAAAAATAATAGCTATTTTATTTTGATGAGTAAACACTGATTTTATGAAATGTCTTGATTTTAATATCGAACTAAGTTATTTATACTTTGACCTGTCCACCGCCAGCTCACGCCATGGTTGCCCTCAAACTAGAAAAGTTGCGATTAAAATGAATAACACTGCGGGCTCGTAGCCAATTTTTTTATGGCGACACGACGTATAAAATTTTAAAAATTTTTTAATTTTTAACTGATTTTTAAATTAATTTAATAAAATTTTATTTTAAAAGTTAAAAAAACCAAATTTGTTCTCCACCGATCATGTTGACACAATCTGTAAAAAAAACGAACATTATAAATTTTGATACCACGCAAAGATGCAGTCCAACAATATTGCCAAAGGAAATATTTGTAATGGTAACGACTCGCAGTAGCGCGCTAACTTTTTTGGTAGCTATAGCTAATAGCGGCTACTATTTTGCAATTATTTAATTTTTTAGCGCGCTACTTTTTTGCTACTTAGCTACTTTTAAAAAATATAATGAAGGTAAGTATTGAAAATTTAAATATAATATCATAATTAATTATAATTTTATGATTTATTATTTAATTTTCAAATTGAAATATATTTTCAATTTGTAATTTATATTTTCATTTGTATTATAAACCTAAATCATGTGTTAATAATTTAAAATGTCATCGCCTATGGATATCTAAATCGTTGAAAGTGATTCAGACAATGATATTAATGAAATAAAAAATACCAGGGAAGAAAATATTCTTAATAGCTATAATACAAATTTCCCATTCCCTAGATTTGAAATTTTTTTAAAATAAATATTTAATCCAAAACTGGCTTCTATTTATTTAAAATGTAAAAAAAAATATTTCCTCAAATCAATCCAGTAGCTATAACCTCAAGAAACACCTAAAGGTAAATTGTCATTTTTACATTCTTATATTATTTATTTTATAAGACTGTTCATGAGTTTTAAGGAAATAGAGAAACATCTAAAAAATTTTCAATTCAAACCAAATTAATTAATAAAATGACAATATTTCTCAGAAATTGGCTGATAAAGTTATTGATGATTTTATAATTTATACAGTTCAGCCAATGTCCTTGGTTGATAATCCATCATTTACCATGATGATTAAAACTCTATCCCCTGGTATAACAATTTTATGCCGCCAGACGCTAATGAATAAAATATCAGATAACTTTAGAATGATGAAAGATGCGATAATAGTAGAGATATCATATATATGTACCACGGCAGAAAGTTTGACACATAACAGAAGGTAAAAACTTATTTATATTTATAAATTGACATGGTTAAATATTTTCGAGCTTATTTGGGAATCAAATATCTAAAGAGGTAACCAAGTATTTTTTACATGTTATTGAATTTTGAAGCAAATAAAGGTTATTTCCATTCACAGCATAAGCTATAAATATTTGAACATTTAGAATTGTGACGATTTTATGTACATTCATACTAAATATTTATAAATTGTAGAAGAAATACTATAAATATTTGACGCTTAAAATAAGTTTTTTATTAAAATCCTTTGTAAAAACATTTTTACACATGTTTAACATATATATAATATTTAAAGAGAAACCAAATATTTTTTACATGTTATTGAATTTCGAAAATAAATGTTATTTCCATTTAGAGCATAAGATATGGATGTTTGGACATTTAGAATTGTCAAGATTCTATATACATTCATACCAAATATTTACTAATAGTAGAAGTAATAGGCATATAAATATATGAAGTTTAAAACATCTTAAAGTGTTAATTTTTATTTTCGATTGGAAAACATAGGATGTTTCACATATATAATGTGCACAGACGAAACCTATTTTTTTAAAATGCTATTGAATTTTGAAGTAAAAAAAATCTTTTTTCAATTTACTGTATGATAGATATTTGGACATTTAGAATTGTCATTCATTATATTCTATATACATTCATACTAAATATTTACTAATACTAGGCCTATAAATATTTGACGATTAAAAAAAAGTTTTTTATTATTTTCGCTTGAAAAGCATTTATTAGAAGAAATAGGCTATAAACTTGACGTAGAAAACATCTTAAAGTGTTTATTTTTATTTTCGATTGAAAAACATTTTCAAGCATTTTTCACATATATATAATATGTAAAGAGGAATCCTAGTATTTTTTTTACATGCTATTAAATTTTGAAGTAAAAAAATCGTTTTTCAATTTACAAAACTTCATAAGATATAGAAATTTGGACATTTAGAATTGTCATTTATAATATTTTATATACATTCATACGATTTACTAATATTAGAAGGGTTTCCAAACTTGATGCTTTGTTTAATTATAATCCCGAATATATTAAAATTTAACTATAAAAGATTTTGATTTTTGTAAAGTTAAAATCTAATTATTTTTTTTTAAATTCTCAATTATATTAAATTTATTAAAAATCACAAATATTGAAAAAAAACATAATATTAGTAAATCACAAGTTATGTAAAGTCATTAATTTTTGCTGTCTTTTATCGATTGAGATCCAAGTTCCTTTTATCAACAATTATTTCAATAATTTGGCACATTATATAAAATATAATATATAACTTTTTACCAAAATTGATAAAATTATTTTGTAAATCTGACAATAACTAAACAGAAAATTAATTTATGAATTCAAATGTAGCAAGTGGAAGTAAAATAAATGAGAATTTATATAATTTATACTCTGATGTATACCTAAAACGAATTATTTGTTATTCGATATTCGACTCGATTCTATTCGTATTTTACGATACGAATAACACAATTATTCGATTCAAAATTTCGAATCGAATTCGAATAAGGAAAATATATTATTCGTCGAATAATTTTTTATCTATTATTCGATCAAATTATTCGAGATTATTCGATTAAAATAATAATATTGAAAAATAATCATATATTATTACGAATTATTTGCAATTATTCCTATTTAATAAAATTTCCTAGTGGAATAATGAAAAAACATTTTATATTTCAAAAATTATTGTTATCGGCTGTTTTAATTCGAATAACTTCATAATATAAAATTAACTTCCGAAAATTGTTTTATGATAATCGAAGAAAGTATTTATTTTTATATGCAATTTATAACACATATACAATTATAATAAACCTGTAGCCATCCCGTCAAGAATAACGGGCGAACCAGATATTTCTCCGTCGTTTGAAGAGAAATCATAAATTTTCCTTTTTGCAAAAACTTTTTGTTTAAAAAATTTGTTGTTGGTATATTTGTCTTCTACATGATATGAATATTATATTGATTTTACTTATATATAAAAATTCTATATATATATATGCTTCTATATTATCTTACTAATAAAATTTGTTTGTCTCTTATCCATAGTTAAATTTTACAAAATAAATTTAATATTCTATCTTTTTTAATTTATGGTTAGATAAAATTTTCGAATTGAATCGAATATTCAACGAATCAAATAATCATTTTATTATTCGTACGAATACGAATAATTCCAATTATTCGATTCGTTTTTTTGCAGGTATACCGGATGAATATTAAATAAAATTTAGATTTATTAAAAAATAAACCATGACTTAGCTAAATTATTATATTTATTTATTTTAGTAATAAAAAAAATTCTTTTGTTATTATATTATAAAATTTTTTAAATTTAAATGTAAAGTTATAATTAAAAAGATTCTTCAAAATACAATATTTTTAAATAAATTGTAACCTAATAAGATTGTTTAATATGCTTTTAATGCATACTAGTTATATCAAAATATTTATTCGCCAATAATATTTTAGAGAATTTGACCGTATTTATTTGACCGGTCAATTTACCGACATGCCAACTCTTGCTTGACCTATTAGTTGGCATATTGTGTATTTTAAAAATCTATACTCATTTATAAAATGAACCTGTCACTTTTGTAAATTTTGTATATATTTAATTAAATATTTGACTAAAAAAACAAAGGGAGAGTTTTTTTTTCAAAAAAGATAAATAAATTAGTGTATCGCCATAAGTGTTAATAAACTTACATTTTTTTAAAATTAATTAGAATAAATGTATCGCCATAATAAATGTATCGCCATAAGCTCCATTACACTTTTATTTTTTTAATTTAAATTTAGAAATAACTTTAAAAATCATCCACATTTTCGAAAAAGGCTTTTAAATAGCTATCCTTAGGTCTAATTACTTTTTAGCAACTCAAATAACAACTCGTTTCAGATTTGGAATTAGCTGATAGATTTAGTTAAAGGTGAGTTAATAATCAAGCTAAACCTAGATATGAACTAAAAAGATTTTACAAAAAAACAATTGTTAAACAGATAAAGTCATCCAAAAAATACAACTAATTAACTGAATTGTATTATTATGATGTTGATTTTTATATATTTTTCAAATCCCATATAAATTTTTAGAACTCTATAATTGTCCCATATAAAATTCTTCTCTATAAAATAATGATCTACAAAAATCTCTTTAAAATCATTCTCTATAAAGGACATTCTCTATAAAATTATATTCCTTAAAGTCATCCTCTATAAAGGACATTCTCTATAAAATTACATACTCTATATAAAACAATACTCTATAAATGAATTTTGTATAATTGTTTTCTCTATAAAATGCATTCTCTAGTACTATTATAGTTTGCCTTTAGATCCTGTCAGAATCTTTCGATACTTTAAAAAAAAATTTTAATATCTAAAAATTATCTATTTGTGTAAGAATGAAATTAACCAATCATATAAACAACGAATCCCTTATTAAAAATATATAAAAAAATTTCACAAAAATAGTAAAATCAAACAAAAATAATATACAGGAAATAAAAAAATATTTTACATCTCATTTTTTTAATATATCATTTTTAATATACTGTTTAAATTTTTTTTTAATTTAAAAAAATAAAAAAAAAATAAAGAATAAAAATTAAAAATTAAAGGTACATTAGTGAGAATTGAAGAGGAAGCGATTTTATTTTTAAAAACTTTAGGTAAAAAACTAATAACAATTACTGGAGATCCTAAATAACATTTATATCTTAGACAAAGAATATCTCTCGAGAATGTAGATCTAATTTTATTTCCATCCTCGGCTCTGCCTGACATCTTTTAAATCCCTCCCCCCTATCTCCTTGTTTTTTAAATATTTTATTTTAAATAATTTTTAATTTAATTTTTTTAATTTTTTTTATTCCTATAATATAAATTTTAATATATTTTCCAAAAGTTTTAAATATTTGAAATTGAAATTTAAAAAAAAATAGTATGAAGGGTTCTGGTTAAACATTAGGATTCACAGCCCTGATTAATAATTTGTTATATTAACTATTTCTATATTTGTTATATAAAATATATTCGTAATATATGGTTTTAATTGTGAAAATGTTTGAATTGAATAAAGTAAATATTTCGGATTCCCTTTGGGAAATTATTTTATTTTCTTATATCTTCCAAATTTGAGGTTTGAATATCTTTCTCTAAGGTGCTTTAACAATTTTTCAATGCGTTGTTCACCATTAGGTGATGGTACTTTCACGAATATTTTTCTCTTTTTTTCTTTATTTCCTTTCCTGATCATATGGGGATTTTGCAGTTTTATTGTTTAATCACAAGATACAATAATACGATTTTTATTCAAATTTGTGAAATTTTTTATTGCAAAAGTATATTAAACGCATTTTTATAAAATCAAAGGGAATAAAAGTCAATTATCGCTTAATTCTCGAAATATTTATTTTATCTTGGGGAAAGAAAAAAAAACATCATTTTCTATTTTTTAACGACTCGAAAAACCTGATTTTAAAAAAATTCTAAACCAGCACTGCACGATTTATAAATTTATAGGCTCGAGTTCCAGGCAGACTTGCTGGGTTCCACAGTGACAAATTTTTTACTCCCCTTAAATCTTATTGTCGTACTGCATATACATGCACAATTAAAAAGATAAAATTAATTCTTGGTCTTTAATATTTTGGTAGTTTTATTTTTAAAACAGAGAATAATTTTCTGAACACTTTTATTCCTACATATTTTTATTCTTAAGTTTTTTTCTTATAGATTTTTTCCGCAATTTTTTGATTTAATCTATATTTTAATAAATTCCTATTTTTTTATATAATTTTTGGCCATCCTTCTTAAACTTCGCCTTTCAAGCTAGAAGTTTTTCTCAGCGAATGTCCCCATATCTGGTCGAATGTCGAGCTAGATCAAAATGTTAGTATTTATTTTTTAATGTTTCACTTTGAATTTCTGTTGACGCTAGTTATTTATTACTGTTTATTTGCTATTTGATTGGGCCCTCATTTGTGTATTGATATTTCATTAATTTTTTTCTAAGCCATTTTAAAAAAATCACAATCACTTGAAATTCTATATAAACAATGATAACATAAATTATTATGATTAAACATTAAGTTGTATTGTAAAAAAATAATAATTATGATTTTCTAAAGTGTAAAAACACCTGCAGTATTACTTATGGGACTCACAAGACAATCCATTCTTATTTACAATATTCATTAACCAATATTACTATTTATTATTATTATTATAAATATAAAGAGTGGGAGGAAGAATTGTTTAAATTAATATCATATGTTATTAACATTTACATTAAATTTTTATATATTAAATTTCGTAAAATATAATTCCACAATTTTAATTACTTTTTTAAAAGTCTGTTTTAAATTTTATTAAATGTACTACTAATATCATTTGTTATTACATATTTATTATTAAAATTTATAAAAAACTGTTGAATTGTCTTTGGGGCATTTACGAAGTTCGATATTAATATAGAGATATTTTCAAATTATGTTACATATTAATCAAAAAGATGATTTTTGAATCATTTGATAATAAAAATATAGGATGACTAATTATGGTTGGTATAAAAATACTATAAATTATTTTGGTTTGCTTCTATATATCGTCATTGTGTTTCAAACTAATTCGAGAAATTTTCCGGCAAATAATGTGCACAAATTCTCAATAAAAGACCTACTGGCTAACAATTTTTCGTACAAAATATCCAATGATTCTCACATGGATCCTTGTAAAGGTGGTAAGTGATAGTGTATATGTTGGCGCCAATGTGTTATTTTTACAACTTTAAATCATTCTTTGACGCGTTTTTTTAAACTTAAAAATCGGATTTTACCTAAAATATTGGACAATTATGTTGTTAACCTTTGAGTCATTAATTTATATAAAAAATATACGGAATAAATTATATTAAGTTTAAAAATTCATAGAAAAATTGTCTGAAATTCATGGGATAGGTATTCCAAACATGATGGAATACATTTCCCGTAAAATCAAGTTTACTTTAAAAAAAAGCGCTCAAAAAATGATTTAAAGTTGAAAAAATAACATTTCCGGAAAAAACACATTGACGTTAACATATATACAAGTTTTGATTTTATTTTTTACTTTCGAATAATAATATAATCAAATTTAAATATTCCCTAAATCAAGGTTTCAAACATTTTAAAATTTGAGATTAGGGAAAAGTACTTTAAGCAGGGTCTGGATTGGATCAGGGACTCCCCGATATATTATCTAGGACAAAAATTCCCTGAAAATAAAAAAAAAGGGACAAAAATCCTTCTAAATATAGTTATAATTTGTTTAAAGGTTGTAAATATTTTTAAGTTTAATTGAATAAAAATTTTGGAACAATATATATAAAATATTTAATTTTACATTATTACATGAAATATGCAATATGCCGTCGTATTCTGATAGTTTTATTTATAGTTTTTGAAGAATAACAGTTTCCCTAAATTTGGCTCTCCATTCCATACAATAGATTGAAAATGGCTATTCCACCCTTCACGTACATTGTTGTTTCTGACAGTGATGCAAATTCGCTCCTCAATCAACTCCAAAACGGCTTAGCCGAATTTATAGGCAAAAAATCGAGCTCTGGAGAACGAACTAAAAAATAGGTTCAACTCATCGAGCTTGAATCAAAATATTTTTATAAAAATATAACACAGCTAAGGGCCTATAATATGTGAACCTAAAGACTTCCAATAAAATTTATATGGCTACCCCCTTCCTTGACAAAATTCTGGCTATGCTTATGTATCGTTCGTTTATTAATAAAAATTATCCGCCCGAATTGATTAAAATATAGAAAATTTTAATATTTTTTTATTCCAAAAAAAAATTCCACATAACAATCTTAGCGCCTTGTTTCTTGCAAGAATAGAATATTAAAATATATCAATTTATTTGACAAAATGTAATGAATGATATCATAAAAATTTAAATCCGGCCCGAAATATACTTATGTTTTTTAAATTCTATTCTCATTTTATTATACAAATAATGAATATTGAATTTCGATTTCAAATTTTTATTAATAGAGCAAAATATTATCTATATGGTTAAATACTGAAAGGAATCTACCAAATGAATGATAATAGAGGTGGGTGAGGGTCGTGAAATTACGCGGGACAAGATGAGTAACGGCATGATTGTGAATAAATTTTAAATTATGGCTGACTGAGCGTTACGGGCCTTCCCAAAATTTATGCTAGAAAATTTTACTTTTTAAAATGAATATAAATAATTTTATAATTATAAATTTTCTAGTTTAATTTAAATCTTTTTAAAAAAGGAGTACTTTTTGAAAAAAATAGGCATTTTATAAAGCAACATTTTTTCCCCATCTTATAAAATTTCAATTGAATGAAAAATAATTTAAAGTCTTAACTCTCGTTCAGTATTGAAATTTGGTAATAAATTTTTTATAAATATGTTATATTTTCATTTATCTTTAATATATACTAATCATTTGCACTCGAATTATAATGTGTCAAAATTAAAAGGAAAATTAAACATCTATATAACTTATTGTTTAAATTTTCTCATATTTACTTGGAAATCTAAAAGATAATTGATGCAATTTTGCCTATACATGCTGTTTAAAATAATGAATATAAGTGCATTCAAGGATGACAAGGATACCAAGTTCATGCCATATATTAATTAACATAATGCATTATACTTTTAATAAATGCTTACCTGAAATAGCTTTAAGTATAAATGGCATAAAAAGATGGTGCAATATTTTAAGCAATTTGCAGCAAACAGCAAGATATGATAAAGCTATGGAACTATGTATAAATCATGATACAATGTTTCTTAAAATCATATGATGAAGTTCAAGCTTACCTGCTTAACAACAAGAATTAAATAGATTAGCGACCATTAATATAAATGAAATATACCAGACTTTTCATCCCACTATAAATATTATTTATGGAAACAAAAATTAATGAAATTTTGTCTACCTTCAGAAAGTGATGCGGTAATAATAAAAAACCTTAAGAAATAGGACAATATCTCTTTTAAAAGAAAAATTTATTATGCAGCCACTACATAAGATAGGCTAATTCTAAATCTAAACTTCGTCTTAAGTTTTTAACCGACAATGAAAAGACAGATATATATAAAACAATTAATGTAAATAATTTAAAATTACAACACTGATATAATTAATAATTCGTTTATTTTATAACACTTATTTTGCTTAATTTTCACAGGGACTGGGTTCGGTTGCACCTTGTATGGTTTCGGGTTAATCAAAAATATTTTAAGAATTAGATTAAATTTACCATTACTTTTTATTGTTTGCTTGGGAAATTTTTTTCAGTAATAAATTTTCCAATAATTTTTTTATTTTATTGATTTTCTAAAAAAATATATTATATTTTCGGAATAAATTTAAGGTTTTTTCTCCCTTCCACTCTATCATGATTAGATACTTAGTCGACTATGTTCTCATCAGCTGATCAGAGATTTAAATCAACGTTTTGGATATCATTAAGGATTCAATCTAGAACGATCATTACAAATGTAATAGAAAAAGATATTAGGGTTTTTTGGTAGATTTCATAGACAGATAACCTACTTTAATTATATTGTGGGATCGTTGCCCTGTAGAATTCTTGTTTCATAAATTTCCCATCGTACCCAAGGGTATTGAGCTAGATTAAATTGATTAACAATTATTTTAAACAAGCTTGAAACTCCGGGTTAAGTTTATTCAGTAACTTAGATATTGAGAAATATATCCTATAAATCCATAAAACTCAAAAAGGTACTTTTGCCTCAGAACAAGAAATAAAAAATATAAAAGTCAGTGAAAAGGGCTAAAAATTGCTTTCGATCAATATTTTAAAAATGCGAAGCTCCCACTGCTAAAATGAACAAATGATAAATAGTAAGTATAAAAATCCCCCACAATAAAAAAGTTATATACATTTGCTTTTTTACCCAACTGCCGTATAGCCCCTATTATAACAAATAAAATGTATATCATTAACTTGATCATAATTGACACATTTTCTAAAATAATGGAAAATTTAAGTTCGGTATAAACCATGAGGAGGATTTGAAGATATCTGAGGATGGATGTATTATACTTGTAGATTTTAAATTATGGTATAAAAGATTAATGTTAATAGAAAATTTTTAAGAAATAGCTATATATAAATATATTTTCTATTTTTTCCCTAAATAATAAAATTATGCCAGAACTTTTTCATCACCATTAACGGGGGAAAAAATTTATCTTGAAAGTTTGTAAAGATTAAATGGATTAGTTTTTTTAAATACATAAAGAGATTTGTCTTGAATAGAGAGAGTATTATTGAAAATAGACTCAGTCGCAAATGAGATTAAATTTTAATTGATAAATAACAATCAGAATATGTAGATTAGCAAGAATATTATTCGTATATGTTGTTCCTTCTTTTTTTTGTAATTAGATTGTTTATTGCTTTTTCATCAGTATTCTAAAATAAATTAATTCAGTTCAATATTGGAGCGCTTGTCAAAAAAAATTAAAGAGATAATGGCCGAGTTTTTTTCGGTTTATCTCAAAGTTGAGCCATTTTTTAGGCTAAGACCTTTATAGGGTGATATCTGGCAAAAATCTCTTTAACCATATTTTTAGAAACAACCAGAAATGAAACAATTTGTCCACACTAATTATAATGTGGAATGCTATATTATTTTTAATTTATTCTTATCTCTCTGGTATACATAATTATTTTTCCATGGTTTACACGACCTATATATGATTTTACATTTTATAGTAATATTTATATGCAACATTAATTTTGCATATTTAGTTTTTTTCGTATTATTTATACATGTTAAACAATCACTACAAGATAAAAAACATTTTAAATATATTTTTAAGAATAAAATCCCCACCCCATAAGTAAATTTCTAGCTAGATCCCTATTCAGTTAAATATATGAAGGCTATTTTTGATTTGACTGGGCACAAATTCAACCTTTACACAAACTTTTTATTTTATAATTATTGATAGAAATATTATCTCAATATCATCTTTAAGATTATATATATACCCACAAATTGATATTTTAAAAAACTATTAAAAAATATTTTTTCAATTGTTTATGAAAAAAACTTGGCTAAACCCCTGTCTCTATAAAAGCAAAAGTATTGAAGTGTATGAATTCTTAAAATTTAGAATTTTCAAGATTTAGCTTATAATTTTATCATCAGATGAATTTGTTAACTTAGCAATCATTTTACATAAACTACGTTAGCAAACAATTTATTGAAGTGCAGATATAGAGGAAATTTGGTTCCTTAGTTGAGTAACATTGTTAGATCTAATCAATTAATTCTGAAATTAAACAACAGTTTTGTCATAATTTTATTATGTTAATTTTATATTTATAATTTTTTATGAAAAATAGGCGCGCTAATAGGTGATATTATACTCACTGAAGAAGAAGCATTCGATATGTTTAATATCCAAAATTATAGCGAATTGAGGAAACATAAACAATTATTTAAAAGCTGTTTAAAAAATGATTTATATAGAGATAAACAAACTGGATTTAAGAATTTAAGACATTACAGACATAAACAATTATATGACCACATTAACAAGTATAATACATAATTTATTAACGTTAAAATATAAACAATTCTGTTTCTCTTAAATTTTTTTATGAATATCATAATCTTTATATATCAATTATTAATTATAAATCCATATAACCTAGACCAACAAAAACGAATGTAATAACATTATTCGTTATTAGTATTATTCGTAATCATGTGAATCAAATAATTCCTTGTTCATGTTCCTGCGAAAAATAAACCATTATTCAATTCGTTGAATATTTGATTCGAAAATTAAATTTTTTAAAAATTTTTCAAAAGTGAATTATTAAATTTGAAAATTATGGGGAAATAAATTTCAAAATAATTTGGAAAATGTTGGATATACTTGCAAATACTTTCAAGTACTTACAACTAATTATAAATAGTTTTCCAATAATTTTACACATAATTTAAAAAATTATTAATCGCCTAATAATTTTTTCATTATTCGTATGTAAAATACCAATCAATTAACGAATAATTCGTTTTAGGTAAAAATCGATGTTTTAATAAATAATTAACAATGTTTTAAAATTATTAATAAAAAAATATTTCAAAGAAATATAGCCTCCCGATATAAAAGAGCAGTTACTGCTATTAAGAACAGAGTGTGGGATTATGCTGTAATTCCTTATGAAATCGATCCCATATTTGATGGTAATTTTTATATTTAAAGATGCAAACCAACAATTTTGTTAGGCATTCACAAGGCTTTATTTATACAAGCCATGAGACATTGGGAAAATTACACATGTATAACATTTATAGAGCGTAATGAGAGCATTCATGATGATTGGTTTGTTTTTACAGAGAGGCCTTGTGGGTAATTATTTGGAAATCACTAATTTCACAATATTTTTAGTTAAAATGAATAGATTTGTGTCACATATGCTCATTATTCCAGAATCTTTTATTTAATAATATCATATATTTCGTTGATTACCATCATAATTAAAATCCCAAAACAATGTTACAAATTTATATAAAAAATTTATGAATAAATAATTAATTTTATTATTAAAAAAAAGAGTGCAAGATATTGTTCAGATTCAAATTATAACCTTTTAAAAATTCCGTTTTTAGCGCCATTATTGAGCAATTGATAATGCTTAAGAGCTGGTTCTAAATAATTTTTGAGGTTTTTAGGGTTGGTTGCAGATTGCTTCATTTTTAATCTTCTATGATAATTGATTCAGGTCATAACTTTTTTGGCAAGCTCTGTTAACTATAAAATGGTCTAGGGAGCAAAAGACTTATTTAGACCGCCGTTCTATAAATTAATCTAGAACAAGGCCAAACTTTATGTTAGACTAAATTTTGCTGTTGAATGCCTGTTTTTAATATTAAAACTAAGTTCAACCTAATTTATTTTCGATTTTACCATTATCTAATAATATATATAAATATAATGTTATCAAATAAATATTAATATTATGAGAGGACATAATTATAAATATAGTGTAAGATTAAAATATATGTAGTTGAGACCATTCTGCACCCTGTAAATTAAACTGAAACTCAAAGACCGAGTTTGACAGGCCCCCGAAAACCTTCACTATCCATATGTAAGAAATTTTTTACTTTTTTAGATATTTATATTTTTGGTTCTTGTATAATTTTTTAATTTATTGAGTATTATAATTTTTCTTTTACCATAAGATGCTGTTCATTTGTAGGTAAACGAGGAAAAGGCAGTCAAGCTCTCTCCATAGGAAAAAATTGTGATAAATTTGGGATTGTAGTACACGAAATTGGTCATGTAATCGGATTTTGGCATGAACATACTAGGCCAGATAGAAATGATAACGTTCAAATAAACTATGAAAATATCTTAGCAGGTATGATTATATCATATAATAATTAATAAAATTTTATTTTAGGGCAGGAGTATAATTTTAAAGAAAAGCAAAGTTCTGAAGTTAATAGTCTGGGAGAGCCATATGATTTTGGCAGTATTATGCATTATGCTCGTAACACTTTTTCCAAAAGCACTTACTTAGACACAATATTGCCTAGGTTTCCAGGAAAAGATGGAAAAAGGCCTGAAATCGGACAGAGGATACATCTGAGCGAAGGTGATATCCGACAAGCCAATAAATTGTATAGCTGTCCAAGTAATTGTTTTAAATGATTTTAACATTTTAAATGAATCAATAAAAGAGTGTGGTTCAACTTTACTTCGCCCAAAGGGTGTTATTCAATCTCCTGTCAATACAAATTTAATCAATACATTAAATGGTATGAGCGATTTTATATGTCGATGGCGAATCTCTGGGACTTACGGCGAATATATTTCTCTAAACATAACGGAATTCGATATACCCGATAATAAAAATTGTGAAAACGAATATGTGATTATTAGAGATGGGTATTTTATTCTCTCAAAATTATATGGTTTAGACTTTTTTGAAATCATTTTTATCTAATATTAACATTTTTATTTATTTAGGTGTGTATTGTGGATTTATAAAATTGCCATTAATTATTACATCATCAAGTAATAATTTGTGGGTTGAATATAAATCAAACTCTCCAAATCAAGAAAATTTGGGATTTCTTGCAAATTATGAAAGTAATAAATATTTTTAGATTTTTTTTTTCCAGAACGGCATTTGTAAATTTATGAAAAAAATATTTTTTGATATAACTTTATGATTGAAAAATTTTCTAATTTGTTAAACACTTTTACTTAATTAGATTTAAAAATAGAAAGAAAAACAGAAAGAAGGAAAGAAAGAAAGAAGGAAAGAGAGAAAAGAAAGAAAAAAGCGAACGAACGAAATAAAAGGCAAGTAAACAATTTTATATAAAAATTACTTTAAGAAATATAATTGCATTCCATTCCATTCTTTATTTTAACTTTTCAAAATAGTATTCTGCGGAGGGGATATTAGGTCAGACTTTGGTTACTTAAGAAGCCCCAATTTTCCAGATGATTATTTTCCAAATAAAGATTGCATTTGGATATTAACAGTTGAAGAAGGATATCAAGTGGCTATTACTTTTCAGACATTTGAAGTATCACCTAAAATACTATACCAATTAATATAAAATATGTAGATTGAAAATCATGATAACTGCGTATACGATTATTTGGAAGTAAGAGGTGGAAAAACTAATGAAGCTCCTCTAATTGGAAGATTTTGTGGATACAAATTACCTCCTAATTTAACATCTAATGCTAATTATATGTATATTCATTTTAAATCCGATGCTTCTGTCCAAAAAGCTGGGTTCTCTCTAAATTTTGTAAAAGGTTTAAAAAATATAAAAATTTCTTAATATCAGAGGCCCGACCAAAGCGGAAATAATATGATTTTAAAAATTCGTAAAAAAAATACAAGCCGGACCAATATTTTAAAAAATAAATTAAAATTGTATATCAATTAATCAGTGGAAAATATAATTCTACTCAAACTCATATTTTCAATTTCCCTCTAAAACAATTTACATTCGGTATGGATTGTTAAATAAATAAATAAAAATTCGCCTATCCCAAATAAAACTGATTTTAAAATTACCTGACCAATTATATTATATATGTCGTAATTTTTAAAGGGATCAGAACTATCCGGGATCATCACGGGGGATAACTAAAAAATTATGGTTTTAAGTTAAGGAATGATAATACGGTATTATAACGTTTTAATCGTGATATAGAGAGATCTTGTTTTTAAAAACGTTTTACGCGCTTTTCGTTTTATTTCTTTTAAATTTTATTGTTATTTATTAATTGAATGTGGTTTTTTTGGCCTTATGAAATAAGATATGTCTAATATAGGGTATCAATCGATAGCTAATCAAAAGATATATTCAACTGAAGGTCAATCTCTACTCCTTAATGGGCAAGTGTAGGTCTGAGGGGGTCAGGAATTTTTTATCAAAATAAAATATCTATATGGGTAACAAATAATTTAAATATCTCTTGACTGAAAGTATTCATTCTTGGTCTTGATAGGTATGATTTGGTGTGGGGGAAGATGGAGGGGGGAGGGAAGATTAAAATAATTTTTTTTTGATATGGGTATCAAATAAAAGGTAATTATAATATTTTTTTATTGTAATAATAATAATCACTCATAACGGGAGGGTCTAGGTCTTGGGAGGTCAGGAATATTTTTATCAACACTGGTCTTGAAAGTGGCAGGGGGGGGGAAGTGGTAAAATAGAAAAGATATTGATATGGGTATCAAATAAAAGGTAATTAAAATATTTTTTTATTGTAATAATAATCACTCAAAGTGGGCTCATCTATGACTTAAAGGGGTTAGGAATATTTTTCATCATAAAATATCGAAATGGGTATCAAATAAAAATTAAATAAAACATATTTAGACTTCAATATTAAATATAACTATAAGCAGGGAACATAATATAGTCAATGCTTTTTAAAAATTTATTGTAACCTTATGATAAAATTATTTTCTTGCAACTTAATCTAATATGTAATATTTTTAAATCTCAAAATTTCTGGAGGCTATATATGAAATCGATTTCAAATTTTACAATGACATTATAAATTTTTTAAAATTATTCCAGTATAAATTATTACATTACAAGCAAATCATTCCTATTATTATATTTTTTTCAAGATATATTATCAACACATATTTTATTTGATTTTGATAATAGAAATTTAAAATTTAATTTTGAACAATTATTTATTATTTATACAAATAATATTTAAGTGACATTTTGTAACTATAATTAATGCCATTTTTAAAAAATTGGCATCTCTTATTGTTGCAACTTTTTTGGAAATTGCAAATTGATTTACAATTACCATAAGAAGATGCACTTCTTGATGCTGTTATTATGGAGATGGGCTTATTAAAAATTGATAAATTTTATTGATTTGTGAAAGTTCGTTTTTAAAAATGGGGAATCAATTTTTCCCAAATTTAGTTCCAACCCATAGTTTCTCGCCCCTTGGATAATTTTAGCTTCAATATTTTAGGGCATAGATTTGGTCTATGATTCCCAATGAATAATTTTACTTTTGTATTGTCTCTCTTATTACTATTTATTAAATAGGCAATAAACGAAGGCAGTCTAGCTAAAGAAAATTCCATGCTAATTCCTATTGAGTTTATGGATTTTTATCTTGGCATATTAATGTGTCCTATTTTATATTTCCTCCTCTCCGAAAGAATATATTTAATATTGTAATATGAATCGTAAGAATTCCCAATTTTTATTTTATGAGCAATCACTATGGCCTCAGGTTCAGTAGTACTATTATGGTTATAAAGCAGATATAAAGTATTTGTGCAAGTCGGATTAGAAACTGTGGTGAAATCTGGTTTAAAATAAAAAATATATAAAAATGAAGAGTTAAATTAGTATGATGGAGTTAGTAAAATATTCATTAAAAAGAATAAAGTATCAATTCATTGACATTATATGATGAACTTGGTAAAGAATGCCTACTTAGAGTATAATTATTACAATCAAGAGATGTTTTAATTACCTTTTATTTGATATCCATATCGTTATTTTGTGTTGAAAAATAATCCTGACCCCTTAAGACTAGACCCGCCCATTTAGAATGATAATTATTAATAATCAAAAGATATTTTGATTACCTTTTATTTGATACTCATATCAATATTTTTATTTTTTACCCCCTCACCCCCCTAGACCAAGTCCTACCCATCAAGAGCAAAAATAAATGTTTTCAGTCAAAAGATATTTAAATTCGTTTTATTTGATACCCATATCTATATTTTATGTTGATAAAAATATTCCTGACCCCTCCAGGGTCTAGACTCGCCCACGTTGAGTGACAATATTAATACAAACAAAATATATTTTTAAACCTTTTAGTTGATACCCATATTGTTATTTTATGTTTATAGAAATATTCCTGACCCCCCCCCCCCATGACCTATACCGGACCACTTAGAGTAATTATTATTAATATTAAATGATTTTAATTACCTTTTATTTGATACCCATATCAAAAAAAAATTATTTTTAACCCCCCCCCCCCTTAGGCCAAGGTCTACACATCAAAACCAAGAAAATACTTTCAGTCAAAAGATATTTAAATTCTTTTATTTGGTGCCAATATCGATATTTTGTGTTCACCCACTTTTAATAAAAAAATATTTTAATTACCTTTTATTTGATACACATAAAAAAAAATTTTTGTAACCTCCCACCCCCTCCTCTATTCATACCCTAGTCCTACCCATCAAGACCAATAATAAATACTTTCAATCAAAAGATATTTAAATTAGCTTTTATTTGATACCAATTTGATATTTTGTGTTGATAAAAATATTCCTGACCCTCCAAGACCTAGACCCTCTCGCTATGAGTGATTATTATTATTACAATAAAAAAATATTTTAATTACCTTTTATTTGTCGCCCATATCAAAATAAATTATTTTTTACCCCCACCTCCTTCCATCCATCCCAGGGACCAAGTCATACCCAATCAAGACCAAGAATAAATACTTAAGCAAAAGATATTTAAATTTGCTTTTATTTGATACTCATATCGATATTTTATGTTGAAAAATATTCCTGACCCCGCCAGGTTCCAGACCCGCCCACTTTGAGTGATTATTATTATTATTACAATAGAAAAATATTTTAATTACCTTTTATTTGATACCCATATCAATATCTTTTATCCCAACCCCTAGACCAAGCCCTACCCATCAAGACCTTTAATGAATACTTTCAGTCAAAAGATCTTTAAATTAGCGATTATTTGATATACCATATCGATATTTTATGTTGAAAAATATTCCTGACCTATCCAGGTCATAGACCTGACCACTTGATTATTATTACAATGAAAAAAATATTTTAATTACCTTTTATTTGATACCCATATCAATATCTTTTATTTTTACCATATCCCTCCTCCACCACCCCTAAACCCTGTCCTACCCATCAAAACCAATATTAAATGCTTTCAGTAAGATATTTAAATTAGCTTTTATATGCCCATTTCGATATTTTGTGTTTATAAAAATATTCCTGACCTCCCAGACCTAGACTCGCCCATTAATGAGGAAATGTCGATCTCTAGTTGAATAGATCTTTGATTAGCTATCGATTGATACTCTATATTCGACCCATCTACTTTCATAAGCTCCCCAAAAAACTTTGAAAATAAATAAATAACAATAAAATTTAAAAAAAAATAAAGCAAAACGCGCTTAAAATTCCTTCTAAATTAAGATTTTTCCTTATTATGATTCAAACGTGATAATACCGTTTTCCTTTAAAAAATTGAATTCTTAAAGGGATCTCTTTAAAACCCGCGATGATCCCGGATAGTTCTGTTCCCTTTAAAATTACGACATATATAACTCAATTTTCATTTTATTAAAATTTTAAGAATATGATGAATGCTTACAAAATGACCACGGATGTCATCAAATTTGCAAGAATACATTAGGAAGCTATAAATGTGAATGCAAAATAGGATATGAGCTACGTGCGGATAAAAAAACATGTGAAGGTGAACTCGAACATAATATCTTAATTTCGTTGTTGTTATAAAAGAAATATCTAAGAAACCATGACTGGTGTAAAAATATCCATATTGAAAAATACAAATTGATTAAGACCATAATTTGATCGGTTAAAAAAACGTTTTTGTTTGATTTTTAGCAAAAAACTGCCCCTTTCAAGATTCTAACCGTAATAGGTGACATATTTTAATAGTTATTTTTTTTTCAATTGTAATTTTCAGTATGGCCATTTTCAGACCGGTTAAATTAATAATAACCATTTTTTAAATATTATTATATTAACTAAATCTTTATATTTATTTCTAGAGGCTTGTGGGGGTTACATTGAAGAAACAAACGGCACCTTAACAAGTCCCTCTTTTCCAGAACTTTATCCGCCTAATAAAATATGTGTGTGGCAATTGTTAGCTCCTGAAGGCTATAAAATAACCATTAATTTTACACATTTTGACTTAGAGGGAAATAATGTAATTAATGAGAACCAAAGTTTGAACAAAATCTTCAAAAAAAATTTGAGCAAAATCATAAAAAATTTTGATTTTACCTATAAATTCTAAACCTTTTGCAAAAAATCTTTTATAATCTTGTAATTTTCATGAATAAAAAATTTTCAAAATTAAATCACAAATTTTTTTTATTCAAAGGTTATTAGTTAATTTTCAAAAAGTAAGGTATTAAAAATGAGGTTGTAATGTTCGAAAATTAAATACAAAGGTCTATTCGGTTAATTATATTTTTACTTTTCGATAACACATTAATAAAATGAGGTTGTAAATGCTCAAAAATAAAATTACAAAAGTCTATTTGGTTAATAGATTTTTTCTAAAGTATAAAACAATATGGTGCATAATTAATATTTTTCATAAAGATGAAATCAACGTAAAACATTAATATTAAAGCTTTGCGTGAGTTTATTTTTTAAAAAATATTAACCAATGACCACTCCCCCATAGGATTGCCATTACTCTACTATACCACGTTGATTTGATTTATTAAATATAACATTTCAATAAAAATTTTACAGGAAGATTGCGAATACGATAATATAGAGATCAGGAGTGGAAATATTCAGCAAGATGATTATTCTTTTTTACATGCCACATTGTGTGGCTCAACTCTACCTGCCTTAATTACCTCGGAGCATAATGTTTTGATAATTAAATTTATGTCTGATAACTCCGTTCAGAAAAGTGGATTTGCCGCTATTTTTTATAGAGGTATATTAAACTATAAAAATTTTTGTCTCTATTTTGCCCAAGATAAAGATGAATGTGCAATTAACAATGGTGGATGTCAACATTTATGCAGAAATTTACCAGGATCGTATCAATGTATATGTTATGAAAATTATATTCTTCACGATAATGGACATGATTGTAAAGAAGGTAAATAGTAATATAAGTAATTTTTTAATACATATCACCTTAATATAATTAACGAATTCCGCGATAATGTTTTTTTCCGTGGAAGCCTAAACACTGATCCGGACCGGTATTTTAAAAAAGAAGGTCCAAACGTTTATATATCTTAAAATTTCTTGCTTGTTGCCGGCAGTTTAAAATATTAACAAATTTCTGTTAATTTAATTCTAGTTTTATCATTTTTATATTAAAATACAAGATCGTCGTTAGACTTTCTAAAATAGGGGTACAAGTTTCAAAAAACTTATGAATATAAGTGACTATAAATTTTTTAAAAGTATATAACCGAAGTATGAATCCGTATAAAATAATGTCCCGGAAAAGAAATTTGTTAAATTATAGAAATTTTTTGCGCATTAAAATTTGCTATATAGATTTAAAATGAACTATATTAATGTTTAATAATATAAAAATGAACATTGAAAAGTTATTATATAAATAAATTATTCATTACGCGATTAAAATTATATAATATATATTCTAATCATCATGTGAGATGAAGCTGATGTAATTGGCCCTGTGAATTGCTATTGCGAGTCTTTGTCTTAAGAAGAAGCCTTCACGAGGTTCATCTGTTAGTTTGCGGATTAGCGATCCAAGTTCCTTGAAGAAAGAAAGAGCACGATTCCCAAAGGTAGTCAAGGTAGTGGAAATGATGGGAATGAATAAGTGATCCTGGGATATCTCTGAATATTTTGCAATTTTTAGAAGCTCCTTGTTCTCCAGAATGTTAAGGGATTGATTGGAAGGAGCCAAAGGATCAATACAAGAGTAATCCCAGACCAAGAATTGACCTCGCTTCCAGGGAATTTGAGAGATCCCGTCAGGGCGTTTCCCATCAGATCTGAAAAGACCAGAGGGTTCGAGAATAGAAGGAATTTGAGCTGATCTCAGAGTTCTAAGAATTATAGAATTGCAAATGTTATGTCTAACGATGCGGCCTTTACATGAACGACAATGTAGACTATGCCTTCCATTACTCAAAACAGCAGAACTGCAGCCGGCACAGATGTGGGGTTGGGTTACTAAGCAATTTAAACGAATGCCTATAGCATGAGTTAGCTTATTTTGGGTCAGTTGTAATTGTAAGTTCGCGGATTGAATGGCTTCGAGAAACTCATGTCCAGAACCATTAAGCAGAGAGGAGAATAAGGGACGGTCCAATGATTGCATACTGGAAAGGAGAGATTCGACGCAACTTGCAATAATGGGCTTATCCCAGTCCTTCTGCTTGTTCGTTTCTGGAATTGGGTGGTCGGCAATGAATCGAGATTTCCATTCAATGATGGCACTATCAAAGGAAGGGTCAGAATTTAAGGAATTAGGATTGACTAAATTTTTGGTTAAAAGACAGCTCGATATAAAGGCAGTTAAGGCAAGATCGGAAGGGGATCTGATGCCTAGTCCTCCCATCTTGGTAGGAAGGGTGGCTTGTGTCCACGCTAATTCATGGAATTTTAGATTAAGGATACTTTCAATTAGGACTTTAATCCCATTTTCATAAATGCCTAAGGAAGTGGGAAATTTAAAAATAGGGGTAGAGCGGAGCGCGTAAAGAATTTTTGGGATATTGAAGAAATTTTTCAGGAGAAAAAAGGCTTTATGAGAGGGGAGAAGGGAAAATAGGTCAGCCAACTCATTAAGGGTTTCGAGTGTAGATTGTAGGAAGGATGATATGTCTGTGTGTCCACCAACGGGAGCACCTAAGTGAGATAATTCCCCCAGAGTAATCTATTTGAAATTATGAAAATTGTTTTCAGATGAATTAATTGGAATGAATTCTGATTTTTCATGGTTGATTGATAGACCAATGGATAGCCCTGCATCCTTGATTATCATTACAGCTTTATTGATTTCGTCGTTTGGACCACAAAGGATTCCATCATCGATGTATCATGCATGTAATGATAATGAACATGCCTCGTTAATAGATTTAACAATTTCATTGATCCCTAAACAGAAAAATAAAGAACCTAGAGGATCTGCCTGTTGTATGCCCTCAATCGAAGGAATTTTATAGGTATCAAATTGGAGAGTGGAAAGCTGTTGATAGCATGAATAAAAGATTTTAGTGTAACCAGGAAAGAGAATACTCGATGAGCTCAGAAAGGAATTCCGAGAAAGAGTGTTATAAGCATTGTTGAAGTCGATTTTGACTAAAGATTCGTTGGTTGGCTGGGTTTCTAAGTGTATTCTCGTTAGATGAACAACAGCTTCACAGCCGCCAGGTATACCAACTCCAAGTTGGAAAGGACTTAGTATATTTGAAGCAACATGCTTTATTCGAGAGGAAATCATTTTAGCTACTAAACGACGAAAGGTCGAGCCAATTGCAATCGGTCTTAAATCAATTATATTAAAAAATTTAAATATTGGAAATATAAATTATGCACTAAAATATTCTTAACAATCTTCATGCAAATAAACTTACTAAGTATTCATGAAAGAAAATAAGGTGCACTAAAAATGGAATTGCACGAAAAAATATAATTAAGAAGCATATTTTAAATTTATATCTTCTTTATGATTGAGAGAGTTTTTCGATGATTCATAGTGTTTAGTCACAAATCTCTGCGTATATTTATAAGGGCTTACCAATAGATTTCGATCTGTGCTAATTATATTTACATATTTATAAATGCTGTCTGATGAATCAAGAACTTTTCATTCACTTGAGTTATAAAAGTATCCAAGAGTAGGATAAAGATTCAAGAGAGTTTTCTTCTACTGACCCTACATTAATATTTCTGTAAATGGGGGTAAACTAAGAGTTCTACTTTTGACTATTAGCCTTCCTCAAGTTCTAATTTAATAATTTCCGCTATTCTCATAACCTCAATTATCTATGTTATTTTTTTTGAAATATGCATAAATTAGTGTTGTAATTAAATAATTTGTTAATACATTCTAATGTTAATTATGTACAATATTCTGTCTGCTTCTAAGGAAATGTATTTTTTTTGTGTTATTTCAGTAAGAGCATTTATAATAGGTTCTTCTACATATTTTTGTTTTTTTTAAAATTCTGATTCAATAAATAAAACAATAAAAAAAAAAAATCAATACTGGTAAAAAAATTCTTTATATTTAAATAAATTAGCTACATTGGAACCTATTTTTTGCATTAAATGAATGAAATATTATTTCGCACAAAATAAAAATTTAAACGCTCACAATTTTTTTTTTACTCTTCTTAAAATCAAAACGATTTTGCAAAAGTAAAAATTTTGATTTTCTCATAATTTTTTTTATTGATTTTCGCAGAAAAAATGCTAAATCGCTCAGAAATTTTTGTTACTAAAGTATTTTATTTTCAAGTTAATCAAATAGATTGCTAAGTTTTGTTAAGTTTTATTAATCTATGCTCTCGGGTCTAGGTCATGGAAGAGATAAATTGATTACAATGATACTGAATGTCATCAGAGTACTTGTTAAGGGGGGTGGGAGATTAATTTTTTAAATACAATTAGTCAACATCTATTAAATTAAAGCTAATGAGGAAATCAATTGAGTTCATTAATGCTCATTAAAAAGTTTTGAGTATAATATTTCGAAAAATTTTTATTGATTATATATGGAAAATTAAAATTCTATTATTCAGGGTGCGATGGAGAAGCTAAGAAATTCTAACATAAATATAAAGATCTACCGATAGCATTATAAATTTTATTGATCACTATGTCTTGAGGGGCATTCAGATTTTCAAATATTCCAAACATGAATATTATGTTAAAGATTTATCGATGTAAATGTTAAATATCACTCAGATAATATGTAAATTGATCTTAGCGAATAGGATTTATAATGACATGGCCAAATTTAAGTCAATATCTTTTTTGTCTTATATGTTATTTATCATTCTAGGTCTTGCAGGTTTTAAATTTTTAATTTTAATAACATAATAATAGTTAGATATCAAAAGTAAAACATTTTATATTAATGTTCATAAATATAATTATAATACTTTTAATATTAAAATTCGATCAGTCAATGCAGGGATTTTTTGAGCTTTATTTGGTCTTCCTCTTTATTTTTCATTCTGGCTTCCGGGAAGGGGGGGGGAGGGGGTGAAATATTTTTCTAATAGCTAGTCCAATATCTTTACATAAAGAATGACTCTAGAAAATAATAACTTATGAAATTATGAAAAGGGGGAAATTTAATTTATTCATGGATTTAAAATATTTTAATTATTTACGGTCAATTTTCATATCTTTCAAAATAAGTTTAGGAGAAACGATAAATATAATACCCTGGATGTTTGATTTACCCCATTCTTTTTAGCCAAAACCATATTTACAAATCAAAAGATTCATTTTTTTAAATAAGCATTTTTAACCAATAATTTTTATTTAGAGGAACTGACAAGGACAATGGCAAAGGGAGGAGGGAGTTTAACTTTCGTTATTGAAATCAGAAGTACATGGGAACTGGAAGGTGTCATTTTTTTTTGAAAATTTTTAGCCATATACAAATTCTTAGAATAATATTACAAGGAATGGAATATTTCTGAGCAATTAATTGACTAATTCTGAGCGTATCTATAATTTTTCTGAGCTAGGAAACAAATTTTGGCCAATCTTAGAACTAGAAGGCGACTGAAAGTATTTATTCTTTAAATTCTATCAATGTTTAGTGCTAAATATATATTATTTTAATCCATTTGACGTTTGGTAAACAGTATAAAGGAAAAAATATTCTTAGTAAAATAAGTAAAATTTGCATCATGCCAGAATAAAAATTTAGGAGAACTATATAATTGACTTTCGTTAATATTTGGTGTCTGACTTGTACTCTAAAATTTTTGCAAACCACAAGAAAGAAACCGAGTCATAAACAAAATGGAAACTATTAGCCGAGATTTTATAAACACTAATTCTGAAACTTATACCAAACCAATAAGTAATATAATTTATTGTTTGATCTGTTTGTTATATGAGAGAAAAGAATTACTGGAAAATTTGTATCATGAATCTTTTAGGCCATGTAGGCATAGGATCATGAATAGAGATCTAGTTTGATTTACATTTAGCTATAGATATTTGCTGCTTACGATTTAAGCATTTATTTGGATATCCTGTTTTGATGAGATGTTAAGGCCTAGAATTTTTGATTTTTTTTTGGCTTTATTCAAAAATGAAATGATTTTAAAAATTAAAAAAAATTCTGGTGGCAAAAGTTAGAATACCTAAATAATCTCAAGCAAATCCTCTGCCTTCATTAAATGATGAATAAAATCAACAAATGTCAAACATAGGGCTGGCGGGTTAAACGACACTTTTAGATAAATGGGAGAAAAAGTTAATTTTATTTTAATTGGCAAGCAAGTTAAATTTTTTAAAATAATGTGCAGGCATTCGGAGAAAAAAATTGCCCATTGTGTTGCAACTAACCATCCCCTCTTTCATTAACGCAACTGGCGATAGCTATAATCTTTATAACATATGATATTAGGTGGATGTCAATATAACATTATTTCATCATTTGGAAAAATTATTAGTCCAAACTGGCCAGATCAATATCCAAGGAAAAAAACTTGTTCTTGGAACATAACAAGTTTATCAGGACAAAGAATTAAATTAGTATTTACAATTATTTACATAATCATGAGACTAATATTTTTAATTGATTTAAAATACAATTTGGGTTGATTTAATATTGAAAATTATTTAATAATCTTAACTCATTATATTCTAAACATACGATTTATTTAAGCATTATAGAATAACCACTTTTATCAAATTAAAATTTCCGATACTTTTTTAATATTCAAATTTTTTTATCTTCTTCAAGAATGAAATTAAAAAAGGAAGATTTTGTTTATAGATCTTTATTTCTCTATAGTTATTTTTGATTCTCTAAAATGAATAATAATAGGTGAGTAACTAACGTGATATTTTCTATAGGTGTTTTGAATTTCTATTTACAAGCTTAAATGAACCTTTATTATGTGTTTGATTGTTAATAATTTAAAAAATATTTCATAATCTTACCTTTTATATAGTCAAATAAAATGCATGTACAGTGGTGCACCTTATATATAATTCACATAAATATAAATTATCTACAGGAATTTGAAAATTTTGAAGTTGAACCTCATCAGAGTTGTGCTTATGACAATATCAAAATTTACGATGGATCCGACATTACCTTTCCATCTCTTGGAAAATTTTGTGGTAGTAAAAATCCTTATTCTTTAATTTCTTCTTCTTCTAACGTGTTGATAATATTTGAAAGTGATGCATCTGTTCAGAGAAAGGGATTTTTGGCAACTTATTCCACAGGTTTCTATTTATAGTATCAAATTATATAAATTACTCACTTACCATTAAATGCTCATTTTGACAAGTTAATTTGTGAGTAAAAAAAAATTTATAACGAATAGCTAAAAATTTCTATTAAATTTTCATTTTATATAGTATGTGGGGGCTATCTAATTAGTAAACCTTATAAAAAATATTTATTTTCACATTCAAAATATGGCGATAATAATTATGGTAATAGAGAAGAATGCGATTGGTATATAATGGCTCCAAAAGACTACATGTAATATAATATAATACTAATATGTTCATTATATTTAGTGGTTATAAGAAAGAATAAGATTTTTTTTAAATATTCTCTCATATTTGTTGAATATTCTATACATAATTATATACATTTATTAAATAACAAAATTTTAGAATAAATCTAAATTTTAAGTCATTAGATTTGGAAAGCGAGAAAAATTGTTCCTATGATTATATAATAATTTTTGATGGAGAAAATGATTTTGTGATGGGTAAATATTGTGGAAATCACGTAATATATAATATATTGTATACGTTATATATTTATTTCCAGACTGACTTGAAAATATATTCCATAACAAACAAATTGCATATTCGTTTTATTTCTGATGATGCCATAAGCAGTAAAGGTTTTCAAGCTTCATATATAATGCAAAAAATTAAAATAAACAACACTCGCATATCTATCAATTCAACAATACTTAATTTTGCTGAACCTCTTCATAAAGAATATAATCCTGCTTCAATTATCAAGATTTCCAAAAATAAATAATTATTAATTTATATTTACAAATGCAATTATGAAATATGAGGCAGAATTTCGTAAACTATATCAACAATTAACAAGTTAATGCATTTAAATCATGAATGATTTAATATGAATATTTATTTTTTCTAATTATTCTTCCTTATATATTATTGTCATTAATAACTTTGTATTTGAATTTAAAACCCAAATTTTACAAATATTTATATAAATTTTTTAATAATCATGTTACAAAATAAAATGTCTGAAGAAGGATATGTAAGATTGATTTATATTTTATAAAATAGCAGTTGTAAAAAAAATTTCGGTAGCACTTGTATGCGATAGGCCTTAAAAATGTAACAAAAAACGGGCAGCACTTCCGTGCGATAGAGTTTACTGTAAAAGGTTATAGCGCGAAGGTCGCTTACAGATACGATGACTTTGATAATATCTTTTTATATTAATCGCCTCACTTAAGAGGACTTTGATATCCCTTTTTTAATATGCAGCGGCATAACTTAAGAGGAGTTTAGTAATTCTTTGCGCTTACAATAATATATAAAGATGACACAATTTAAATATTGAGATAATTTTTATTTATACTATTGCGGCCTAATTTAAGAGGAGTTTAGTAATTCTTTGCGCTTACAATAATATATAAAGATGACACAATTTAAATATTGAGATAATTTTAATTTATACTATTTTCTCTTACAGATATATTTTCAAAAAGGAACAAGTTCATGTATGCGACAGAATAATTTATAATTAATTTTTTACAAAACAAAAAAAATATTTTCATTTTACCTTTTTTTTAAATGTCTTTTATATCTTACACATTTTGAAAAATAAATATAAATTTATTAATAATTTTCTCTAGTCATAAAAATAAAATATATTAGTCCTTGATAATGATGAAGTGACAAAATAACAAAAAAAATAACAATTAATGCACAAAATTAAATTTTCCCCAAAAATAGATATATGACATGCTTCCACTAATCGAAAACCACACGTCGCACTTTAACCTCACCCCCGGCATAATTATTGCCCATCGTATTTTGAACAATTCAAACAGCAATTAACCTTGAGCATCCTCTCTTTGTTAGCTGGTAATTACTGATCCACTTTTCATTATTTTTGTCTGTCGCACAAGTGTAGAGTCAAACCATATCCGAACATTGGTTTAGTTGTCCCATTAGATTTTTATCGATATTAAGATAAATTTTCCACCACGTTTTTAAAATTTCCTATCAATAAATTTCTCCTATTCATACTCCCGAACGTAATTCCCAGTTTCACCTCCCTGCCATATTCCCTCTCTTCCGTAGATGAATTTCACTCAATTTAATTTGTGTCCAATGCTTTCCCATTTTTTTGTACTACCATACATTCTTGCCCAAACGGTCTGTCCCACTACAAATTCAGACGTTTCACTTATCTCCATTTCCAACTTTTGATTCGGTTTCTGCTTTAATACAAAAAAATTCGGGTGCGCCTCCCTAACTGCCGGAGATTGTTAAATTTCCTCTTCCAATACTTTGATTTTCGTAACCACATCAAACAACTCCTGCTTCAATCTTCTTATTAATCAGGCCATCACACATATTCATGACTCCACCACTCCTTTTTCAATTCCTTGATGTCCCGGATGAATCCTATACTTCCTCCCTTAATTTAAAAGGCACCACTCCTCGATTTCCTAATATAACGCACTCCTCCGCTATCGTTAACTCTTTCTTTACATGTTTAAATTTTTTATCTCTATTCGTCACTGCATTCGACCTCGTATGTACTCTTTAATCAACCTCAATTCGCGATCTTTTATTGTAGCATTTTTGAGTTCTTCCCACGTTACTGGTCCACCTCCACATATTTCCGCCATTACATGAATCAACGTCTGCTCAGTTTTCTCATCGATTTCCCTTTGTTTCTTCTCGTCCAAGTTTTCTCCAGCTCCATGGGACAAAATATCGGATAAATAGTTTTCTATTCCTTGCCGATATTTTAGCTGCCCACAATTAATAACCATCTCTGTAACCTTGGTGACAATATCAACTCTTTATTATCCTTTTTGAATAGGTGTGCCAGTGGTTTGCGATCGGTATATATCACAAATCTACGTCTGATCAGATATTCTCGACACTATGCCATTTCAAAAATAATGGCAAACGCTTCTTGCTCGATCACTGAATAGGTTGTTTTTGCACGCTGTAATAACGCTCCACCTACACCTATATTAGAAGCAGCCACAGCCATTACCACCTCCAGATCGTTATTAAAGCATACCATTCCCTTCCAATCTGACATTTCAATTCTTCAAACGCTTCTTCCTGTTCCTTTTTCCATTCAAATCGTTATCCTTTTTTCAATAGTTTATACAATGGTGCCGCTAATTGAGCAAAACCTTCCACAAACCGGTGATAATAATTCATCATCTTTAGTATGGCCTGCAGCTCTACTTTATTATTACTATATTATTCGATCTCAACTTACTGGTATACCTGCCATATTTTTAGCCAGTGGTCTCATCTCTCTCCCATTAATCTTGTGTCATAGATACTACCTCCATTACTCCCAACATACTCTTCTCGGCACTTACCCGCAATTCTTTTCCTTTAATTCTTCAGAATACCTTCTCTAATTTCTGTGTATGCTGATCAAGAGTCACTCCCGTTACCAACACATCGTCCATTTAGTAAAAGACTCTTTCTAAAACGGCTGCCATAGTACGTTGAAAAATTGGGGCCCATAGCTAAGTCCAAAAAGTAGCCTGCAAAAAACGTACAATCCTAATAGTTAATAACTTCGCACTTCAGGCTTCATCCATAACTCTAAATAAGCATTCGAAAAAGACTTTTGAAAAATATATCCCGCCCTTCAAACTGGCCAATATCTCTTCAATTCGTGGCAAGGGATATTTCACTTCCCTAACCCACGGGTTTAGCGTGACCCGTAAATCTCCGCACAAACTGAGTTTTTTGTTGACCTCTTCACAGGCACCAGCGGTGTTGCCCACTCACTATTGTTGTTAAACGGGTAGTTTTGAGCCAAATATTGCTTAAGCCTCGAGATTTTGATAATATATGTCTACACCTTTGTTCCTTCTATGAGCAAATTCATCAGGCTTGCGTAATATTTTTCTGTATGAAATATTAAGTTACCTGTTTTTAAAAATCGGCTCAAAACGAGTCGTTTAACAACACTACCACTCACTATATTCCACATGACACATAATTCCCTTCTTTACCCATTGATCCAATATTATTCCCAATTTTTTTCACCACTCAAACGAAACTCATCGTAATCCACAAAATTTTGGCACACAGCCCTCCTTCATTTTATCCACTTCATAATCCCTTAAACACCCCAAAACCTTCATCGAAAATTGATAATTATCCACTTATCTACGCACTCCTTGCAATTTGATCATTCCCAATTCCATCTATTTATTCCTCAATTCCATTTCGTTACGCCTATCCATCTCTTTCATTTCCAACTCAACTTCTCGAATACGCCCTTTTCCTCCACCTTTTCGTTCCATTTCCTAGGTCACCACCGTCAATTCCTCTAACAACTCTATTTCATTTAAAGAATTCTCATCGTATACTCCCATAAAGGTCTACCTTATTTCCCCCCGAAAAGTCCACCGGATTTCTCTCTTAGAATTCTCCTCAATTTCCCCCTAAAAGTTCCAATATTTCCTCCCTAAAATATCCCCAGATATCTCTCTTAGAATTCTACTCAATTTTTCTCTTAGAATTAATAAAAACCTCCCTTCCTTCTTCCAAAATACGGCTGAACATAGTTTCAATCCATGGCCATCTTTCTGCCCTCCAATCATCGTATTAGCGCATCTATATCCATTCTTAAGAGGTACAAATATACCACACACCAGGCAAATTCGCCCAAAAGCTATACTCCGGACCCATTTGGGTGACCCAATATTGACAATTCATAATTACAATATTTCTACTTTTCCTTTTATTACCGCTTTTAACTCTACCCTTCCCATCACTGACAACTCTGATCCATCAAATTGCTGAATCCTAATTTCTTCTCTTTCTATCATTTCAGCCGGACAAATATTCTGATATTTATCGTATCCCATCACTGCTATTGCCGCTCCGATATCAAATAAGATGGATACCACCCATTAAAATTTATCCACACTCTAGGATAGAGATCATGCACAATGTCATTTTGTATCATATTTATATTATTTTTTTTATAATGCACGCCCCTACCTTCATTGAAATCTTTATCATATAATCATAAATTTTATATTCTCTTGCCACATGCCCTTCTTTTCGACATCTAAAACATTGCATGTTGTTCTCCAGTTTGCTTCAAAATAGGTTCAACAATCCCCTCCTTTTTCTCTCTCTCAATAGTGGGCACATTCAGGGTACTCTGACCCATTATTCTAGCGGGAAACCTCCGTTAATATTGTAATTGCTCGAATTGCACTCCTCTTAATTGTGACCAAATCGTCCACACCCCGCAATTTTTCTTGTTTCCCCTGACAATACGGGGCTATATGACAATATTTTCCACATTAGAAACATTTCGTTTCCCAACAATCTTTCACTATATGACCTTGTCTCCCACAATAACAACTAACTAATATTCATATTCTCTCTTTCTCGCGAATCAAAGCCCGATCTCATTTCCACTAGCTCCTTGTGAATTTTCTCTCGGTCATCTATATGGCCCCAGATCAACTATATCGATTATCATTTACAGGTTATTTATCTCTTCATTTCTATTTAATCCTCCTTAAACATCATTATGAGTCCGCAATTTAATTAGTTCCTGCACCGGTAACCACGTTACTCAGCCCATCATATCTTTCTCTCATTGTGTCCTTTAATCATCAATCCTCACGCTTCGGCTTCTCCTAATCCTTCCCAGGATTAAACTACATATCCATATTAGTAACACGGCCAACGCCACAAAAATATTATATTGTATTTCCCAATATTTCACAAATTTTAAACTCTTCACCACCATAAAAAGTTTATGATCAACTTCAAAATAAATATTTTGGTTTTTATAACGTCAGCAGATAAAATAATATCAATAATGTAAATGGTCCAATGATGCACATATACATCCACCAACCTTTAAAATATCAATAATTTTCAATAAGATCCGGATAAATTTACAGCTATAAATTTTATGATTACCGCATACCTGTTTTTATTATTATATAAATTATTGACGCCTTCTTTTCCCGTACACAACGTCTTGGTCAGCACTGATAAAAAACTTTTGGCAGCGCTAATGTGCGACAAGGCCTACTGCAAAATGTCACAAAAAAAGGGTAGCACTTCCGTGCGACAGAGCTTATTGTGAAAATCTTAGCGCGAAGGTCGCTTAGAGATAAGAAGACGTTAGTAATCCCTGTTTATATTCACCCGCCTCACTTAAGGATTTGCATCATTTGTTTTTATATTCAGCCGCTTAACTTTAGAGGACTTTGGTATCCATTTTTTTTATATTCAGCCGCCTCACTTAAGATGATTTTGGTATTCCCTTTTTTTATATTCAGTCGCCTCACTTAAGAGGATTTTGGTATTCCCTTTTTTTATATTCAGTCGCCTCACTTAAGAGGATTTTGGTATACCTTTTTTTGTATTCAACCGCCTCACTTAAGAGGACTTTATCCCTTTTTTTAAATTCAACCGCCTTAATTAAGAAGATTTTAATATCCCTTTTTTTATATTCAGCCGCCTCACTTAAGAAGACTTTAGTAATTCTTATAAAGATGACATAAAAATTAAAGTCTGAGATAATTTGTTTATTTATACTATTTTCTCTTACAGATATACTTCCAAAAAGAACAAGTTTATATATACGGCAGAATAATTTATAATTAATTTTTCCAAATGGAGAAAATAATTTTAAACAAAAATATTTATGTTTTTATATCTTGCACATTTTGAAAAATAAATATAAATTTATTAATAATCTTCTCTAATCATAAATAATATATTAGTCTTGATAATGATAACAATGAATGCGTAAAATTAACTTCCCTTAAAAAGAGATATATATGACAGTATTAAAATTTAGATTTTCTATCAAAAAATAGACAGACTAAAGTTGATGATAAAAAATTAAATAAGTGTTGTTTGCTCAATTGAACGGGTACCTTTTTGTTTTCGCAAGTCAATTCTAAAAATAATTCATATTTTATAGATTGGGAGAGGAATAAATTATCAATGTTTTCTGCAAATTTCATCAAATCCTATCTAAGTGGTCCAAAGTTATACTTATTCAAAATTGGACGAGTAACTTAAAACTATTCATTCATGTCTGCTGAGGTTAGTGTTGTTAAAAAGCCCGATTTGGGTCGATTTTTAACAACGGTCCGATTAAAATTTTAGCCAAAATAATATTAAGCCTCAAGATTTGGCAAATAGAGGTCCAAACTTTGCTGCTGTCTAGCAAAATCTCCAAGTTTATATAATATTTTTTTTGGCTAATTTTAATTAAGCCGTTTTTATAAATCAGACTTTTAAACAACACTAGCTGAAATACCTATTAGCGGTAGCTGTACTCCATATTGTAATAAACATTTGCTAGAGGGGAGGGCACTATTAGGTTAATTTTTTCCCATAAATTCTATTGGAAATCATAAGATCCACTTATTTGGCTATATTATATTTTTATAAAAATAATTTTGGGTTTATACGTTTTTTTTAATTAAAATACTTTTTTTTCTAAAAATTCTAATTTATAGGAGTTATTTAAAAAAATTATTAACATTTAATTTACTAATTTTTCTTTCAAATTCTTACAAAAAAAATTTTTTTTTTTGGGGGGGGGGGGGGGAGGAGGGGGGAAGGGGTAAAATGATATTTACGAGAAAAGCCAAATTTGTAATCCCCCTCCACATTGGTTACGCAACGCGCTGGTAATGAGGGACAAGGAGAAAGTGTGAGTAGTTAATTGGTGGTTGAAGGTAAAAAATGCCAAGATTCAGAATAAGTAAAATGAGTAGGAACTTCCATAAACAAAGAAGAGGTTAGATCTTAGTATTACCAAATAGACCAACATCACTTAAAAAGGACTGCTATTAATAATGAAAGAAGAGTTTCTTTAAAGTTTTATAAATACGAATGTATTGAATAAATAATTGAGGCTGTAGCAACTTTTTGCTTTTCTTGTAGGATCAATAAATAAACAATGGTGAATCAACTTATACCAAAAACGGGTTTTACCAACTGAAAGAAAGTTCCCGAAAAGGGTCCTTGGAAAAAATAATTGCAGTACATAGAAGAATAGAATCCTAAGACCAAAAGATGTTTCCAATTTTTTTTGCACAAACTAATTAAAATTGGAAAATAAATTTAAATCAAGATGATCATTTTAATTTTTAAAACCTTTTTGCAAACAATATTACCGAAGAGAGATTAAAATGAAATTGAGATTGTATTTGTTAAAAGTTTAGAAAAATAAAGATTGTGTTACATCATATTTTGTCAAATTTATATACCCATACAAAATTGCATTTCCAAATAATATGCTTCAGTTTAGATCACCCACATTGAGCTGTGATTTTGAGTCAATTTTTTTCATCATTAAAGAGAATTATTAAATCAGATTAACGTTCGAGTAATATTACAAGAAAGGATAACTTGATTTTACTAGAACATTAAAAAAAATACTAAAACTATTAACTTGAAGCCGAAACCTTTTTGCATCTATAAGCAAAATCATCAGGCTTGCACAATATTATTTTGGCTATAACCTTAATAGGGCTGTTTTTAAATCAACCCGAATCGGGCTTTTTAAAAACACTATCCGTAACAAATATTATACAAACACAATTAAAAGATATCAACTTTATTATATAATATTTGTAAAATAATTAAATCAACTTAATTCTTTTCTTCTATGAGTCAATTCTCATCTTCCATCTAATTTTATAAAAATATTTAATCATATTATATTTTATGTATATTTATGTGACATTTCTCAAATAAAATCATAACTCAAACACGTTCTTTAAAAATTTTTTTTAACTGCCCCTCTAAAATTTGTGTTTACACCCCCCCCCCCCCCCCTCCAAAAAAACTAGAATCGGGCTTGAACAAATAAAAAAGATTCAACACAGATAAATGCAAGTAAACAATCATAACAAATGCAAGCATATCATGAAATATAATTATAACATTAAATTATAAATAATTTAAATTACATAAATATGTGTAATACTTGTAGTTTATTAAACCCTTATTCGTTTTTAGCTTGTACATGGTTGGCATCAACATACTTAAAATTTTAATTTAAAAAAATTTTATCTAAAATTTTAAGATTTGAGTTTTGATTCAGAGAAATTTATTTCCATAGTTTAACTTCTTCGAAGTTTTATTTAAATATGTTTTCAATATTAATTATTTCCAATTTGCGTCACAAAAATTTAAAAAACTTAAAATTAACGATTATGACTATTTTCACTTATCCAGGGTACATATTAACTAAAGTTTTATTTGAATATGTTTTCAATATTAATTATTTCTAATTTGCATCAAAAAAATTCAAAAAACTTTAAAATTAACGATTATGACAATTGTCACTTAGGGAACATATTAACTGAAGTTTTATTTGGTTCCACGTCATTACAGAAACCATTACAGGGAATGTATTTTACAGAGAAACTTTTATGGAGAAAACAAAAATAAAGAAGGCACTTATAGAGAAAACAATTACAGAGAATGTCGTTTATAGAGAATATTTTATAAAGTTTTATATAGAGAATGACGTTTACAGAGAATGCACTTATAGAGAAAACAATTATAGAGAATGTCGTTTATAGAGAATAATTTTACAGAGAAATTTTACAGAGAATGATTTTATAGAGAATGATTTTACAGAGAATAATTTTATAGAGAATGATTTTACAGAGAATGATTTTACAGAGAATGTATTTTATAGAGAATGTATTTTATAGAGAATTATTTTATAATGAAATTGATGTATTTTATAGAGAATTATTTTATAAAGAATTTTATTGTTTATTTTATAGAAAATGTTTTATCTATATAATATATAACATTTTTGGAAAATTATTACTTAGGCTTAACATAGTCATATAGAAAATAAATTACATTATTTGACATAATATTAAATATTAGAATTACCTTATATAAGCGAATAATTGGGTAGTTTTTGAATTTTTACAATCATTATATTTATTAAGATATATATAAATTAAGTAACTAGTTACTTTTCTAAAAAATGTAGCCAGATACTCGATTTTGTAAGTGCAACTAGTTATAGATATTTTTTGAAAAAGTGTAGCTAATTTTTTTTCATTTATAAGCTTTTTTTATCTTCAGCAAATTTATTTTAGTTCTTACTTATATTATTATTTTTCCTAAAAATTTTAAATTATAGATGGATAACCCATTCTTTAGTTAAGTTATAATTATCACGAAACGTTGAACCAAATTTTGACATGATTTGTAAGGAATTTTACGAAATTGATTTTTGGTAATTAAATAAAATATATAGTGTTGTTAAAAGTTACTTTGGATGTAACTTAAAGAATATGATTAATACCATTTGTTATGAAATTTTTATAAGATAAACCTAGATAATCTAGTAAATAAGAACTAGCAATTCATTTCGAAATATCAAATAAATTTTTATTCATAAAAAATCCAACTAAACATAGTATAAATAATATACCAATATAAAAAATACAATTATATGATTAAATTAAACATTTAAATTTATATTGTGGGATAAAGCCTTTAAATAATCCAGCATGGTTCTTGAATAAAAATCTTCAACAATTAAAAAATCTTTTTGAATCTTTCGCGATATTCCTTCTTTGACAGTGGAGCCAATAATCCTAAAGAATAATGTTACAATTTGTAACAATTGAGGCTACGTCTTTGAGAGCTAAAAATTAAAATGTTAAAATTTATAATATAATTACTAACTCTTTATAAATTTCCAGATTGTTGAATGATGGGAACTTATAAAAACTTCTATGCCAGTCCTCTACTGAATTATTTGTATTCGGTTCACGAGATAGTGTCGATTCATAGCAAATTCATAGAGAAATGCTAAATATTAGCAACCTCCTCTCCATCGCTATCATTTTCCCATTCCAAGTCTCTTCAAAGTATTCTATTAAGGGAGACAGAATATCCAAATTTTCTTGATAGAATTCAGAGGCACATAATTCCTCGAACCCATGAATTACATCCTCAACTGGTACATATGCCAGTGACATTAACACATAGCAAAATTTGTTTGTGTTTTATATGCATTGAAAATTGGCGAATTTTTTTGAACCGTGCGCCATATGCATTGCGACATATGAAACAGACACCCGCGCATTGCAGTCAGTGGAAACGACTGTTTAAAAGCAGATAATGCTGCTAATTCAAAGTCGATCATGATGGATTTCGGATTTTAAAAAATTTGGTAATTTTTTATTTGATTGAAAATATTAACGTAATCTTGTTGGCGATGTGATGCCATTAGAACATAAATAGCTGGGATAATTGTATTATATTTCATCCCGTGGATGGTGTATATTTGCTGAAAGAGAGGAGGACTGTCTTAAATGTGCCATCTGCATACCATTAATCGCATGTTGATAAAAATTGTAAATTTTTGATGATTGAAAATATGATACATCGGTGATCATGATGACTAATATCATATAACAAAAATTGCTCATTATTATTGGATAATTGATATTAAATTGGTATGACCAAGTCAATCAGACTCATGGGAACGGCAGGCGCTCTTCCTACTTGGCGTCTTTTTCTTTGAATTGTTCTTTTAATTAAGGAACAACTGGGCATTCTTCCAGTGGCGGCTATGGATATATTACTAGATATATCGGCCATTATATTATTGGGCAGAGATTGAGAACTAGATACCTCTTGTTTAATTCTATTTAACTCTCTTCTTGCATCAATATCTACAATGTCTGGTACATGGTTATGCTTTTGATTGTGGAATATAGGTATTCCGTTCTTAGTTCTGGCACGTCCACTGCATTCATCCACATGGAATTGAATACATCTCCAATAGGTTGTTTGGTTAGATGTTTTTTCTTTTTGAAATAGGTAAAAATCAAGAAGTAGTAACTGATTATTTCGACTACTTAAAATAAATTCAGCCATAATTTTTTAAAAAAATTTATCAAAATTTAAAAAGATATAATTGAAAAATTACTTAAATAAAATGGTCTTTAGTGATAAACATTAAAAAACAATTATAGAGAAACTTTTATAGAGAAAACAATGATATAGAATGTTGTTTATATAGAATAACATAGATGGTTTTCAATTGATAAACACTTTTACTGTCATAAAATATCTTGATATACCACATTCAGGTATTGTACGATCAAGGTTCAACGCTTAGTGACAAATAACTTTTAACTAAAAAATGGATTATCCGTGTGTCCCATCTATAATTTAAAATTTTAGAAATAATAATATAAGAACTAAAATAAATTTTGCTGAAGATAAAAAAGCTTATAAATGAAAATCATTACATTTGTGTTGTCAAATTAAGTAGTTACCATTAACTAGTTACATTTACAAATTCGTAACTGTAGCTATTTTAACTAGTTACTTAATTTATATATATATCTTAATAAATATAATTAAATAATATTAAATTTGTAATAATTTTTTTACATTCCATTTCATTATTATGTGATTTAAATCTTAGTCACTGAATTTATATTAATATAAATATATTATATATATTCGATTTAAAGTAATTTAATCGATCCGGCTAGCCCTGAATCTACTATCCACTAAAAATAATTGTAACTAGTGACTAGTTATATTTAAAAAGAAATGTAACTTGTTATATTTTTTTTTCAAATTTAACTAACTTAACTAGTTGCATTACATTGCCAAAGTAACTTTAACAACACTATTTATTTTATTTATATTCTTATCTTTAAAAATAAATTTCTTAAAATTCCTTAAAAGTCATGTCAAAATTTTATTTTACCATTAATTCATCTAATAATCGAAAAACCTTGTGCAAAGATAAGCAGATAATTTTCTTTACCGATTGTAATAACTCAAAAACTACTCAATTATTTGTTTATATAAGGTAATTTTAATTAGAGATCTGCAAAAGTAGGCCCGAAGCCCCTGAACAGGCTTCGGGCCGGGCTTAATATTTTTAAATAAAATACGGGCTGGGCCTTGGAAATTTTTATAAATACATTTTAAATTTATCAATTTTAATTAAATTTTTTATGTAAAATAAAAATATTTGATTTTATTTATAGAACTAGACTATATATAACATATGTCTTTTTTAAGTAATTGTAAAAATTAATTTCTACATTTAAATAAGTGTGAGCCGGGCTGGTAAATTTTCTTAAAAAAAATTTGGGGTTCGTGACGGGCCGGCAAAACCTTTTTAAAAAAAAATCGGGTCGGGTCTGAAAAATTAGGCCTGATTCAGATCACTAATTCTAATATTTAATATATGTCAAATACTGTAATTTTTTCCCCTCTAATTATGTAGAGCCCAGAGTTGTTAAACGCTACTTTTAAAATTAGCGCGCTACCGCTATCGCTATTTGTCAAAAAAAGTAGCTCGCTATTAGCTACTATTTTTTAAGTGGCTTTACTTTTATCTAGGATAACTTAAATTAACCTATCTCTACTACCAACTATCAATATTTTGTGAATATACAGAATTTATTTTTTAGATAATAAATTCAATTAAAACCTCCATTATTTACAATGAATTAATTATTATGGCATTATGAGCTTGCTGAAATATCTAAACCTTTTAAATAAAGTTTTATTTGGAAAACAATGTGTATGATTGTTTGAATATATAGATTTGGTCGATGAATTGTATTATAATAATTCTATAATAAAATATAAATTTTTACAGCAATAAATTTTGTCCTATTTCATCTCAAAATTTAATAGATAACCCCCCAAAAAATTTATCCTACCCCCATTAAAGCAGCCTATCCCCTACCAAAAAATAGGATGCAAACTGTTCCTACCCCTCCCGCTCATGTAGACGCTGATAATGTCAATGAAATGGATAAAACTTAGAAAGGGAAATGGAACTAGGTCACAAAAAATAAAGAAGACACACGAGGACCAAAGCCGAAATAGATGAGACTCTCTCTATGGGGAGATATGATCTGAATATCGATTTCTCGGAATTGTTATTTAAATTTTCTCGATTTTGTGATATTGAAAAATTTATTTTTTGATTGAGAAAATAAAAATTTTAGTAAAATTTAACAAGAATAATGAAAGCTTGAATATTTTAAATATATAAATTAACCTTTGATCACTATATTTGAAACAAATCTAAGAGCGGATATAGTTGCTACCTCCAAATCAGTTTGTCCGATTGGTGGGTTGAAATTTATACCTTTAAAGTACAAAAATGTATCAGAAATAGTTGAATATATGTCTTCCTTGATTTATCTGGAAGAAGAGCATATATAACTGGGATCATGACATTTTCATACATGATGTGAATGGTATAGAGCTGACAATACAAGCTAGGGACTATGTAGAAAGTTCTGTCCGTATATATTGTCTAAGCAGATGTCATCAATTTTAGCATATTTATAGTCCCAGACAAATATCCTACTATTTTCAGTAGGAATAAGAAATATCCGAGATCTAGTAGTTGTTGCATATGCTGGAGTTAAAATTATATCAATTGAATGAGGCAGTAAGCATTTCTATTAGAATATAAGTACCGGGCTTTGATGCTTGTCCACCACTCATATTATGATTAGGTTGGTGTATTGAATGATTAATAATAACTGTAGCATGTGAATGTGGTGAAGAATTTATTTGTGAAATGGTTTCCCTGATCTTGATGATTAAAGATTGAAATATTTAAAGATTCTGTTATCAAATTATTTAAGCCTAGTATTTTGCAAATTAATAAAGAAAACTTAAAATTAATGCAGGATCTATGAGAAAATGTTAAAAATAAATACTAACTTTTTTAAGCAAAAGTATAAATATTCTCATGAAAATAAAGTATTTAGATATAAACATAAGTATCTTATTAAAAATGTTAAAACACAGAGAAAGATACAAATGAAATGTAGATACAAATATTCACAATAGGCCTAACTGGACTGGCAAATTTATGGAAAAATTAAGCTTTTAAAATAAATTCAAAGATATAAAAATATATTTTATGTAAAATTTTTGAGCAAGTATGAAATAAAAAAAATTAACTTCTTGATAACAAAGTTTTTATGGTACTTTGAATAAAATATTAATTGGTAACTTTATGGTACTTTGAATAAAATATTAATACTGCTTAATTGGGCTTTTAGAAGTTCCATCAGCTGAACCTACAATGTTATATCTTATAATCTCATAATTCACCATCAAGCAAGGAATAATTGAAAGGATATTCAATTTAATTCCAATAAATTGATATAATTTAGCATTTGTTTTTTAAAATTCATAATAAATTTTATCTAATTGGAATAAAATTGTGATCATAATATTATAAAAATTTTGAATATTAGACAATTTTATATTATTGTAAGAAAATTTGGTGCTATATAAATACCATAAAAAAAACTTTATCAAAATCATAATTATATGAATTTAATTTGCATGGGTACCCACAGAAATATATATATGAGATTTTTGGTACATATTTGAATAAACTAAAGGTGATAAGCAACTATGTGATTCACTACTTTAAAATTATAGAGAAAACTCTAAAAAAAACAAAAATACATTATTTATTTTTTACACATTGGTTTGATGACAAAGAGCAATCAAAAAAATAAGGTAGTTTTTGAGAAGGAATTGGCATGAATATTTAATCATTTAAAAATTAATTACATTTATAATATAAATCTTATTATTTTTGCATAATGGCTAAGCATAGGAAGACCAATAAAATTGAATATAAGGCTAGCACTTGAGAATATTCTCTAATACATTTTAATTTTGAATAGCCTATTATAGAATTATATGACATGATGTTTCCCAAACATTACACATTATTCTCCTCAAAACATAAGGCACCAATTTCACATTTACTATTTATATTTTCAAAGAAATAATGATTAATAATATCATAAGATTCAAAAATACCTTATTTGAATAACGGCCATTTTTGAGGATGTTTTGGCTATTGGCGATTTTGTGGTTTACGATTTTTTTATAAAACATCAAATCATTTTCATAATAAAATAAATAATATAAATTATTTCATAATATAATATTATATAAATACTAAAATGTTTTTTTTTGATAAATATTGATTGTGATAATATTAAAATATTCAAATTTATATAAAATAAATCAGGTCGATGCTGTGCTTGGGTCCAGAGTTGTACAAAAGATCTTCTTTGAAGATTTTTGAGCGAGATCTAGCTCAAAAATTTGAGCAAGATCTTTGAAGATCGTAAAATTTGAAGATCTTTTATTTTTTAAAAATTTTGTAGATCTTTGAAGATCGCTGCGATCAACGATCTTCAAAAATCTTCATGATATTTATTTTTTTTACCCCTTTATTAAAAGCCCAGATGTTTTTCAATTTCATCAAGGCAGGAGGAGAGGTATAAAACATAAAAGAAATATTATATTAATAAAATTGAAAAACATCTGGGCTTTTAATAAAGGGGTAAAAAAATAAATATCATGAAGATCTTTAAAGATCGTTGATCGCAGCGATCTTCAAAGATCTTATTAATATAATATTACGTTCTGAGCAAATGTACAACTCTGCTTGGGTCGATGGATTTGGTCGACCACTTTGGTTGCTTTGATTCTGGTTCATTTTTTTGACCAAAAACCAGGGTTGTGCTCGTGTAAAATCAAATAATTTACCACACTAGTTATGACGAAGCATGTATACAAAATTTTAAAATATGAACCTTGATATAATTTGCTAAAATCAAAATAAACTAAAGGGTTATTTTTATAATTTTTAGCTAAAAAATTGTTTTTGGTAAAATCTGTCAAACCAGGAAATTTTTATTAAGACAAACATAGATAAGTTAGATATAAAAATATAAATTCACACCATATTTAGGGCCTTTATGATTAAGGGTTAAAAAGTTATTCACATCATTATTACCCCCTCAATTTATTAAATTCTTTTAATATATAAAAAGTTGTTAAACTTTTTGTCAAAAAAATGATATACAAGATTCCTTTGAAAATACATTTTATATAAAAGTATATTATTAAAAATGTCAAAAAATTACACTGATTAAAGGATATTCATCACCACCCAACTCTTAATATGCTTTAAGAGTGAGGTGAGCCAAGCTTTTGGAAAAACTAATTCTGAATTTATACCAAATCCCTAAGCACTGCTCAATTAGTTTATTATATCTTTAATATGTTTAAAGGGAGAAAAAACTATTGGTAAATAATTTAAAAAATTGTCACCATGCTAGAAGGTATGGTTTGTGTCAATAGCCTTATTTATTAATTCTTAATCATTTTCACCAACTAAAAATATCAAATAAAATTATGATATCGAATTTCTGGCGTTAACTCTTAAGCTTATATTAATAATTAGTGTGTAATTGGTACATTTTAGTGCTTCAACCCTTTTTGTTTAAAGAAAAAATGCACCATTGTCAAAATAAAAAAATTGCTATGATTAGCAGAATGCCAGAAAGAAAATAGAAGAGAAAAATATCTGTGTGCACGTAATGTTAAGGTTATTTATTACTTTTTTAAAAAAAATATAACTGTAAGCACCCAAGTTTGTAAAATTTTTTAATGAACTGGCAAGGATTATTAAAAGATTTCATTTTTCGGAGTAGTCAGTGTTTTATATTTTCAGTTCCAGCTAGTATCATTTAAAAAAATTAATTTATCAGCCTGGCCCAGGTTTATAAAAATTATTTGAGGCCATTTTAAAAAATAGTCTATCTGGGTATACCTACAAAAATACGAATCGAATCGAATAATTTATTATTCGTATTCGTATGAATAATAAAATGATTATTCGATTCGATTCGAAAATTTTATTTACCATGAATTAAAAAAGATTTATTATAAAATTTAACTAAGGATAAAGACAAACAAATTTTATTAGTGAGACAAAATAGAAGCATACATATATAATATATTTATATACAATGTGGAAAAATCAATATAATATTCATATCTATAATGTAGAAGATAAATCTGACAACAGCCAATTTTTCAAACATAAAGTTTTTCGGATTGTTTCCTCCTTTAACGACATTCTGTATTTTGTAACCATATGAGCTCCAACAGAAAAGAGTCGCTCACATGGGGTTGAAGATCTCTGTATCGACAATATGTCCCTCGCCATTTTAGATAACACGGGAAAACGGTCTCCATGTAGTTTCCACCATTCTAGTGGGTTTTTATTTGACGTTATTCTCACTTCTTTCAAATATGTGTCAATTTCAGAAATTGGCATAACATTCTGTTTAAAAATGACATCCATATTTCATTGTATTAAAGGTTTACTTTTTGATACATCATATTTAATTTTATATTCATCAAACATTTTCTCAAAATTATTAAATATAGTTGTAACATTTATATTATAAGATATAGGTAAGCACTCAAAAAATTCCAGTTTAAGTCTTGGATCTAATATTGCAGATATAATTTTTGGAAATCTGTTAAATTATAATATGATACTATTTTTTGTTGCGCATTAATTGCGTTTATAAGCGTATTATCAAAGAGACTTAGGTGCTCAATTAATGATATATAAAAGGGGATGACCAGATTAAGTGTAGGGTATGTTTCTCCTGATATGGCAACAGTAAAATCATAAAATGTTTTTAAGTTTAAATGTATTCTTTCTAAGGCGGTCTATTCATCCTATATTAAAAAATAAAAATTAGATTTAAATATAAATAAAACTTCACTAAGTTGTTTCTCTTGAATAATAGATATATCATAACTATTAATAACGACATGATCTATAGCTTTTCTCATTTGTATTGCTCGTTCTATCATAGAATATGAGCTGTTCCATCTGATAGGTGTATCTAATTTTAACTTCAAATATGTAATAGATGGAATTTGTGAATTACAAAATTCTTTCATCATAGTAGTTTTCTTATAAGAATTTCGAATGCTTTTTATAATGCCTCTTAATTTTATTAATTGCTCATCAATTTGTTTTATTATTTCTTGAACAACAAGATTTAAAACATGTGCAAAACAGCGATGTGCAATTTTTGATCTTGGATTTTTAATTTCAAGGGTATTTATCAGAGTTGTTAAACGCTATTTTTAAAAGTAGCGCGCTACCGTAATAGCTGTTTGTCAAAAAAAGTAGCGCGCTACCGCTTTCGCTATTTGTCAAAAAAAGTAGCGCGCTATTAGCTACTTTTTTTCAAAAGTAGCTTTAGCTACTTTTAAGCTACTTTTTATAAAAAAAAATTTAGAAACAAATGAAACAAATTTTTTTTATTTTTTTTTTCTTATAATGTAAATGTATAATAAATAATATATAAAAATCAACATTTATAAATATAAAAATATAGTTAGTTTAGATTATAAAAAAATAAGTAATATAAATAAATATTTATTTTAATTTGTTGCATTTTAATAATAATATCATTTCAATATTATCATCCCCAAGTCTAGAGCGACGATCAGAAAGTATAAGCTTTGCTTTACTAAATAATCTCTCGACACTAGCACTTGAGGGCAAGGGGGTATTAAATTTTATATATAAATTTTTAATATATGAAAAATTATCAAAAATATTCATTTCAATATTTTTTGATTGAAAAAAAATATCAATTGGATTTTCTATTAAATCATCTTTAATTTCAAAAAACAGATCTTCTTTTTAAAGTCCTAGGGTCTAACCAATGGCCTGTGATTCCCAAATAAGCTCTAAAAATATTTAATCAGATCAATTTATAAATATAAATAAGTTTTTACCTTCTGTTATGTGTCCAACTATCTGCTATGGTACATACATAAGATATATCTGATAACTCTACTATTAGAGCATCTTTCATCACTTTGAAGTTGTCGGCTATTTTATTCATAAGTGTCTGGCGACATAAACTGTTGTGCCAGGGGATAAAGTTTTAATCATCAGAGTAAATGATGGATTATCAACCAAAGACACTGGCTGAACTGTGTCAATAATAAAATCAACAATAACTTTATCAGCCAATTTTTGTGAAATATTGGCATGTTTATTATCCGTTAATTTGGTTTGGATAGTATTTGTCTTTTTGAATGAAGATTCTCCTATACCAAAATTTTTTATATGTTTCTCTATTTCCTTATAGCAATTGGCGTGAACAGTCTAATAAAATAAATATTATTATAATGTAAAAATAACAATTTACCTTTAGGTGTTTCTTCAGGTTATAGCTACTCGATTGATTTGATGATATATTTTTTTTACATTTTAAGCACATGAATTTGAATCCAGATTTTGTTTTAATATTTATTTTAAAAAATTTTTCAAATTTAGGGAATGGAAAAACGTTATTAGAGCTATTAAGTACATTTTCTTCCACTGAATCTTCCATATCTGAATCACTTTCAAGGATTTGGATATCCATGGACGATGCCATTTTAGATTATTAACACAGATTGAAAATATAAATTAAAAATTGAAAACATATTTAAATTTCAAAATTAAATAATAAATTATAATTAATTATGATATTATATTTAAATTTTTATGTTTATACTTACATTCATTATATTTTTAAAAGTAGCGAAGTAGCGCGCTACTTCGCTACTTTTAAAAAAGTAGCGCGCTAAAAAATTAAATAATTTTAAAAAAGTAGCGGCTATTAGCTATAGCTACCAAAAAAGATAGCGCGCTACAAGTAGCGCGCTACTTTAACAACTCTGGTATTTATAAAGGTAGTGTTTGATGCGGCATTGTCGCATGTAATAGCCGTTGACTTTATATTTATGCTATAATTGTTAATGATTCTATAAAATGTCTTATATATGTTTTCCCCAGAATGGGAATTTGTAAAAGGAACAATGTCTAATAATATAGATTTTAGTACCCATTCATCATCAATGTAATGGCAGGTTAATCCCAAGAATGGGACATTTGTTGGACTTGACCAAATATCTATTGTAAAATTTATTTGTGTATTAGATTTGTTTATTATCAATTTAATTTTTTGGAATTCATTATCAAAAGATTCATTAATGTATTGTTTTAATGTAGGAATTGAACATATTTTAATGCTAGGATTTAATGCTTTAACAAAACCATTAAATTCATTTGCTGCAAGAATTTTAAATGGGATATTAGATTTGATCAAAAGTTTTAATAAATGGTGTTTGATATCATTATTGTTGTGCATATGATTTTTATTTATATCATTATCAAAATTTGATTCAATAAATTTATTATTATAAGTTTTTTGATGGAATCGTTTGTAATGATTAATCAAAGCTGAAGTAGTTTTTTTTAACACTTAATTTCAACCCGACAAATCTTACATCTTGCAGTTTCTGTTGATGCTTGGTAAATATAATGTTTCCAAATATCTGCATTTTTCCGTCCTCCCTAGCCTAACTTTATAAAATTTGAGGTGGATGATGAATATTGGCTTTGTTGTCCAATGCTTTCTGATTCAGAAATATCTATTATACCAATAGGTTGAATATCTATTTATTAAATTAAATATTTATAGCATAGCCAGCCAACCCAATATGGCAATCAATAAGTTAGTCAGTAATATATATATGTCAAAATCATCAGATCCTATAATCATCATATCAGAATTTTCTTATAAAATATTTTTTACAAACTGCTCATACAATTGATAAATTATCCAAAAATGTAGATGATAGCTTATAAAAAATTTATCACAAAATTATAATATATATTTTAGTGAATTTGGATATAAATGAAAAATAAAGTTTTAAGTTTAAAAATACTATTACATGTACTTATATTAAATTTTATATAGATTTACTTACAAAAATGATTTGGATTTATAGGTTTTAATTCCAAACACTGTACATAAAATTTAATTATATTGGGAAAAGAATCAAGAATATAATTTTATAAAGATAATATAAATTTTTGTGAATTTTTCATAGTAGAATAATGAAAGTTTTAGATTATTTGATTTGGGCAATAAAAAATTCCTACTGAGATTCAATGATGATCTTTAATCCCAAACACTACTTTGTTGTTATTAACATAAACAGTAATATTCTTTTTAATGTGGGGAAATAATAAATTGTCAAAAAGCTATGCAACTTAAATAAGTACGAAAAACTCACATTAGCAATATTTTACAAATTAAGTGGTAAAAACTTTAGGCAAAAAGTCAAATTTATGATTTCTCCATCATCAAATGAAAAGAAATATCAGGTTTGCCCGTCATTCTTGATGTGATTAACAGTTTATTATAATTGTATATGTTATATAAATTACCTTCTTCGTCCATCTCTATCATAAAAGAAATTTCTAAAGTAATGGTCTATTATGAGATAAATTAAAATGGAATTTTAAAATTTGGCGCAATTTTCATTATTCCACTAGATTTTATTAAATTGAAATAATTCCAAATAATATATGATTATTTTCCAATATATATTAATTATTTTAGTCGAATAATCTCGAATAATAGATAATAAATTATTCGACGAATAATATATTTTCCTTACTCGAATAATTGTGTTATTCGTATTCCTAAAATACGAATCGAATATCGAATAACAAATTCGTTTTAGGTATATATCTGGGTTTTTATAAATATACCAATTCAGCATCTTGTAGTTCATTTTCCACTAATATGAAATCAACTTTTAAAATTATAAAATAGATTATTTTTTATTTAATTAAAAAAGAAAGAACACTTTTGACAAAATGCATTTGCATGTTAGATTGACTAAAAATTAAAATTGTACCTAAATTAAAAACTATTTAATACAGTAAAATATAAAAAATTAAAATGATGCAGTTGGTTGGAGATTATCAAGTTTTTTTCAAAAATTTTTTAATATATTCCCCCAATTAAAATTTTTATTTATCCCATCCTCTGAGCCAGTTAAACGTGTTTAAAATTCTCTTGTTTATCTGATCAAAATTTTAAAAATAAATAAAAAATTATAAAAATATCTTATATTATAATTTATTATTTTTATATAATTTTGTTTGTATTATATATAGGAAAAAATTATTAAAAAAGAACCCATCTTATAATATATTATTTTTGTATAATTTTATTCATATTATATACAGGAAATTTTTGTATATAATATTTTATTTATCAAGTAACATGTTCCTTTTTTCATAAGTTAATGAATAACACATTCTCTTTTTTGACATAAGTTTCTTTTTTGAAGTAAAGTTTACAGCACTAGTTAAAACTGATTATTAATCATATTTAAAAGAGTATAAATACCAAAAGTTGACATGTATTTTTAAAAATTTATTCAAATTGGGTATTTTACCCAGGATTGAATTTTATTCAACTCTTCTTTTACAATTCTTATTGCCATAACAGAATTTGACAGGGGTGCTTTTTAATTGATTTTGTAACATATTTTAATAAAATAGGTTATAATCTAATTAACTTATTCTTCATTTCTTATCAGGAGAGTTTAAACACAAATTTGGGTTAAACCAAGATTCAGTGTAACCATAAATATAAAAATGTATCCTGTTTTAAATTAGGATATCTTTTTCCATATGGATGGCTTTTTTAAAAAAAATAAATAAGTAAAATAAATGGAAATAAGTATTTTCACAAATCTCATAATTTATTTTTAATCTAATATCACATTCTCTAACCATGATCATTTGAATTATGTACAAATAGTTAAAATATTTTATACATATACTATTAAAAATATCACAATGCTCTTTTAATAATTATAATTATTCACATATTTTATTTTTACCATCTCCAAATGATTGGGTCATAAAATCATTTGAATTATTTACATCATGATTTATATAAGGCACACCCCCATTAAGATGACTAATCAACATATCTGGATTATTGGATGCTAGGTGGTTCATGTATTGAACTTTTTCAAGATCTTTATAATGAGTTGGTGCATTTGTAGAATTGTTATTAATTAAGCTATATAAATTAGAATGAGCAGGCTGATTAAATTGAGTGGACATTGTTATAATTGGTGGTGAGGATTGCTGAATTGAATTATGTGGGGAAATGTTGTGATTAACAGAATTCGAGAGTGGTATTACATTAGGTTGATATATAATTTCAGGGTTTGAATATATAATAGCTCCTGGTGATATCATTCCTGTAATCTATATTTGTACAATTTTTTAGATGTCTAATTATAAGAATACTTGATTATTTATCCATCTTGCTTGTGCTGGAAATGAGGGTTGGGGTGGTGATATTGGACTAGCACATGGATTCTGTTATTTATTTATATTATTCATAAATTTGAATATATTTAAATTACAGCATTTGGCACTGGAAAAGATGGATAATAAAATGGTTGAGCAGAATATAGTATTGGGACATTAACCTATATCTTATAATAATATAAAATAGGATAATTTAATAACTTGATGGGAAAGAGGGCTTAAATTATGTTGATTTAATCCATTAGTATTTCCAAGATTGTTAGAGCTATTGTTTATAGATGGCCCAGGGGAGAATAAAAATCCTATCAATTAATAAAAGTAATTAAAATTTTTAAAACCAAAACCTGAAGAAAATGATGAAGGTGAAATTAATGGTGAATTGAGACCATTAATAACATTTCCATTGTTAGGGTTGATATATATTTGTGAAATCCCTAATCCTGGTGGATAGAATAATGCTCCCATGGAAGGATTGTTGTGTGTAACTTGATTACTGTATTCTAAATGATTTAAATATAATTAAATATGCAAAGAGATTATACCTGAAAGTGTATGTAATTTTGAGTTTGGCTGCTATAAGCAATCTTAAAGTTATATTAAAAATATTATTTACTTGTTTTTTTATTGCTGGTCCAACATTAAGTTTTCTTTCTTTAAATATTAATAATTCTGCCTAAAATTTAGATTATTTTAGAAAAATCTAGAATTAACTATACTATCTGCTGAACTTTCTTTACATCGTCTTCTGATTCAAAAGTTACAAATCCATACCTTAATTATACAGATAAAAAAAAGTAATAAATTAATATACCCTTTAGAAACTCCAGCTCTATCAACTATAATTTTCACATCCTTCACTAATCCATAGTCAGAAAAATATTTAAATAATTCAGTTTCAAGTGTCTATATATTACATAATTATCAAAAGGTTAATAATAAACAGATATTTTTACCTGTGGTGGAATACCACCAACAAAAATTCGATTAGCTATAATTATACCAAATTTTGGTGGATGTGTGCTTGCATTAATGCTAGCTTTTTCATTACTATTTTCTTTCATTGACTAGAAATATGTTATCAAATAAATAAAATTAATTTTACGTACCATTTTCAAGTAATTAACTATTAAAAACCCTCATATGCTGTAATCTTTGAATACATATCTAAAATATATAATAAATAATGGATATTAATTGAATATGTATACTAAATGGCCTAAAGTTTTATTTGCCTTGAAATTTATAATATTCAAATTTTCAATTAATCAGGTTTTCACATAGTATATTAGTATCTTAATTATATTGTTAATTGATACTGACATTTTTGGAATATATAAAATTTTAATATAGTAGCACCATGTTTAATTTTTATCCGAATCGAAAAAATATATGGAAATAAACAAAACATTATTGTTTACTTTTATTTTATTTTAAAATATTTGAAATATTACGAAAAACATTTTATTTTTCAGAGGGTTTTTTTTGAAATTTTTTTTATTTATGGTGATGTCAATAATAATCATAATTTAACAAGTTCGATCAAATAATTCAAAAAAAAAACAAATAGCAAATCTAGAATAAGAGAATTTTTCGTTTTTTTATTTTCGGAATAAAGCTAAAAATTTATTTAAATTTAAATAGGAAATTTTATTTAGGAAAAGATTTTTAAAATTATTATTACCGCTCTTTTTATCAAATATATTTGTGCAGAAAAATAAATGTGAAAGTAAATAATAATTTAAGAGTTGGTAAAAGTATAAAGTCTGACTTACCAATCAAAAAAGATGAAACTCTTCATTTTATAAAATTCCATGACAACGTGAGTTTCAACCTGAACCTCAGAATCTTCTAAAATTTTTACTAGAATTTGGTTATATTTAACTAAGTAAAGAATTAAATTTCAGCCTCCAACTCCAAACAGCGGTTGAGATATGGGCCACTAATGTCGAAATATGGGGCATTTTGAACAAAATGTTCGCTCTTTTATTTTAGATATATTTGAGCTGAAAGCGGAATTTAAATTTATTTATATAGCCTAATGATATGCCTCCAAAATGATATAAAGTTAAATATTGTTAAAAAATTTGTCAAAAACTGAAAACTATCATAAAATAAAAGCAGTATTTTTTTTTCTCTTAAATTTTATATACATATATAGATATAGGACATGAGTAAATATATACATTATCAAGTTGGGCTGAGCTAGAAGAAATTGCATTTTAATTATTAGTCTATTGCAAATATTCTTAATGAATATTTGATATTAATCAATAATTGTAACAAAAGTAAAAGCTATCAAATACTTTATGTTTAATATGAGGAAGGAACTTTGATTTATTTATTTGATGAATTGAATTCTCATCTAAAAATTACAAATAAAAAATTCTTATATATTGTAAATTCAATAATTTTCACAATATGAAAATAATTTAACCTTAATTTAATTTTCCCAAAGTGACAATAAAGCATGAAACATTTGTATACCGGTAACGGGTTTGAACCTTTGAACACGATATCTTTTACCTATGCGTAATTAATTCCAATAATATTTGCTTTATAAAAATTAAATGAATCTAAGGTGTTTAATATTTGATTCTCGTATGTACGCTGAAGGTAGCTTTTTCTGCTAACCTTTCGGCAATGTTTGCAAATGACATTCCTCTGTGATTTCAAATTCAAGTTCATGCTAGCCTAGATTATAAATTTTATCCATATATTTTAAAAAAACATTTTTGATAAATTTTGATTTTAAGAAAACCAATTATTTTAGTTTAGAAAGAAAAGAATTGATCTTAAATCTGCAAATTTATTAAATTTCATTTTATAAATTAGAATATAATTCCTTATGATAACATAATATTAATATTTTCTTCAATTGGTCTTTCTTGTAACCTTTATTGATATAAAACGGGTTTTACCAAGCATCATAATACTCTTTTAATCGGAATTATAGAATTTTTGAATAATATCTATAAAATAATCGAAAAACACTTCCAGCCTTTATAATATTTGTATTGGATAAAACTTCCTTTCTTTTCCATGACCAATTTTTTGCTATCCTTGTTATGGATTCAGTCGTAGAAAATCTCCTTGTTTTTAAGGTCCAAGATTTTGGTAAAATCGTTAATATCTGATTTTTTTTCATTTCGAGAATGTGTTGTTAATTTCAATTGCTTAATAATTTCATATTCATCCGTAATATTAAAATTATCTTCTGAAAATACTTTTCAAACATATTTCTTATTTTTTATGTGATATAATGAAAATTTTTTTAATACCCGGACTCGGCCTAATATCTTAAATCGTCTATTATCTGTAAAAAGTTTAAAAAAATATAATATAATCTGTAAAAATAAATATAATATATTCTAATAAAGTACAGGCCCTCGCCTAACCTGAAAATATAAAACTCGGGCTGGGCTATGCTAATGGTACCTCTGCATGTCTCTGATTTAATTACATAAAATATAAAGATTTTTGCTTAAATATATTACAAATAATGATTTATCAAATATTTATTACGAATTTTAACAATTGACTAATGATCATATCTAAGAAACCTGAACTCGGCCCAACTTGAAAATTTGCATATTTATTTATTAATATATAAAAAATTTAAGAGAAAGAAAAATACCAATTTGATTTTAGGACCATTTCCGGTTTTTAAAATTGTTTTTAACAATATTTAACATTAATAAATATAAAGGTCTACCATGCTATATAAATAAATTTAAATGGCGCTTCTAGCTCAATTATATCTAAAGATATTTAAAATTAAAGAGAGAGCATTTTTCCCAAAATGCCCCCTTTTCGACTTTTAGAGTACTCAGCCACTGTTTGGAGTTGGAGGCTAAAATTTTATTTTTTTCTTAGTTATAATATAAACAAACTTGTAAAAATTTTAGAAAAACCTAAGGAGGTCGGGTTGAAAATAGTGTTTTTTTTGATGATTTGTCATATAATAAATTCACCATATATATGTCGTAATTTTTAAAGGGATCATGACTATCCGGGATCTTCACGGGATTTAAAGGGATCCCTTTAAAATTTCAATTTTTTAAAGGATTATCACGTTTTAATCGTGATAAAGAGGAATCTTATTTTAAAAGCGTTTTCCACGAGTTTCGTTGCGTTTTTTAATTTTCAATTTTGTTTTTTTGGCCTTATGATATAAGATATGTCTAGTATAGGGTATCAATCGATAGCTAATCAAAAGATCTATTCAACTGAAGGTCAATCTCTGCCCCATAATGGGCGGTCTAAGGGGTAGGGGTGGGGGGGGGTGTAAGAAATATTTTTTTTGATATGGGTATCAATCGATAGCTAATCAAAAGATCTATTCAACTGAAGGTCAATCTCTGCCCCATAATGGGCGGTCTAGGGGGTAGGGGTGGGGGGGGGGTGTAAAAAATAATTTTTTTTGATATGGGTATCAATCGATAGCTAATCAAATGATCTATTCAACTGAAGGTCAATCTTTGCACCATAATAGGCGGTCTAGGAGGGGTGGGAGGGGGGGGTGTAAAAAATATTTTTTTTGATATGGGTATCAATCGATAGCTAATCAAAAGATCTATTCAACTGGAGGTCAATCTCTGCCCCATAATGGGCGGTCTAGGGGGTAGGGGTGAGGGGGTGTAAAAAATATTTTTTTAAATATGGGTATCAATCGATAGCTAATCAAAGGATCTATTCAACTGGAGGAATCACTGCCCCATAATGGGCGGTCTAGGGAGGTAGATGTGGGGGGGGGGGTGTTGTAAAAAATATTTTTTTAAATATGGGTATCAATTGATAGCTAATCAAAGGATCTATTCAATTGGAGGTCAATCTCTGCCCCATAATGGGTAATCTAGGGGGGTAGGGGTAGGGGGGGGGGTGTAAAAAATAATTTTTTATGATATGGGTATTCATCGATAGCTAATTCTTCCTCTTTCTCCTTCTCTATTTTAAAATATTTTTTAAATTTTTAATAATATTATTAAATGTCATTTCCATTTTATTTAATATAAAAATTATATATGGGAGGATATCTGTTATTTTTTAAGGAAATGATTAATGATAAAAATACTAACAAACATATTCTTTCAATTTTGGAATATTTTCTAAAAATATATTTCCAAGAAAATTTTTTTTATCATCAAAAAAAGGAAAAGATAAAAAAATTATAAAAGGGGGGGGGGGGAAGTGAAGATTTAGAATATTTTTTTTTTACTTAATTTCAAATTTCTTTTTTATATATTAATAAATTCAAAATATTATCATTTTTAATAATGCCCCAATTAGTTATGCCTGAAAATCAAACCCAATATCAAATTTATAAAAAAATTCTAATGACTAACAACTATACAATCATTCCTGGAATAGATGCCAAACTAAAATCTAAAATTAAAGGACTTTTTTATTTAAAAAATAATATTATAATGTGCTCGAAAAAAAACAAGCCAATTATTATATTATCCGAATTGGATGAAATATTTAAGAAACATCACAATGATAAAAATCATACAGGTAAATGTTTATTGAATTACTATTTTTCTTAACTAGTGCACGTGCTTCTAACGATTCAAATTATAATATATACTATTATTTTTATTTGTATTCCAATAACTTCATTTACAATCCGAACCAGCCAGAATTTTTTTTAAAAATATTAGGCCTTACCCAGCCCGAACCTAAATTGTTTTGTAAAAATAACACCAGGCAGGGCTGGAGGCGTACCAGGAATTTGCAAATGTCAATAAATCATGGTTTCATTGTATATTATTTTATAATTTGAATGTTAGATAATTTTACAATTTTCATTTAAGATTATTTTACAATTTTTTTTAAAGATTATAAGAATAATTTTTCAATTAGATATTTTTTAATAATATACAAAAAAATAAATAAATTTTAGGGTAAATCTATTTTGTCAATTATGTTCGGATTAGGAATTTAAGGGAAAAACTGGTTGCGTCGGATCTTGGAAAATATTTTACTTTCTGCGCATGGTTATAATTTAATCGAAAAGGAAGAGAAACTTTATAAATATCTAAATGTCCTGGTTCGACTTATTGGTAAACAGCCGACTGTTTGGATAGCTATAATAGCTTCGTCTAAACAGCTTCAAAAGTAAGATATAAACAATAAAACGAAAGAAACAAATCGAAAAACACAAAAAAAATATGAAAAATAACAATGCCATGAAATACTAAACATACCAAAATAGAGTTTCCTAGTTCAAAAGCTGTCTAGCCTAGGCTAAACAGAAATAAGTATCAAAATGAGTCGAACTAAGACACACCCTTAGGTTTTTAAATTTTATTTATTTATAGTATTAAAAATTAAAAAAGAAATGGGTATTACATTTGTTATTTCTCTTCAAGTTTTATACTAAAATATAACGAAATTCAGCTTATTTTTTTTAGTTTTATTCGGTTTTTATTTTTTCTATATAAAAAAACTTATATTAACCGAAACGAAACAAAAAATAATATCAATTTCCCCAAACCAGAATGAAGATACATGATTTATTTCAAAAATGGTTCGGGAAATTAACGGGCCCCTATCACTCTTATGCTGAATTATAAAAATATAGTGTAAAAATCATTTAAAAAAAATAAAATAAAAGGGTATACCTCGTATTGAAGAAATAAAATAAGATCTTATAGGAATGTGTTGACAGAATTTGCGGATGAATTGAAATATAATTTTTAAAAAAATAATAATAAAAAGTGACAAATTTTAAATCAACAAAAAATCTATAATTAAAAAAAGAAATGAAGGTTTATTTTTATTTCGAGGGAACTAGGTTAATTTTTGTAGAAATAATACTAATAAAATGATATATGTAAATTAGTTTTATCAATATAATAGATTATCATCATTACCAAAATGAAATGTAAAAACAAACTCAACTTACCGTTTTAAAATTTTGGCCTAATAACTTGAATTCAACTGAACCATGTTATAAATTGGTTCAACATGTGTTTTTATTGACATGTAAAATAGAAAATATTAGCTTAAACTTTAATTTTTTAAAAATTTTATTATGATAGTGCGTGTAGCGCTAATAATATTAGCTGAATGCAAATTATTTTTATACTTAATGTTTATTTATTTAAAATGTATGTGTATTGTTATTTTTATGACAATAATATATTCTCGTTTGAAAATACATACTATGTTTATTCTAGTAGTATTTCAAAATTTATAGAATATTAACTGTAATATTATTTATTCAAATTTGTTTAAATTAATATTAATATGAACGAATCGAATATACAAGTACTAAGTATAATTAATAAATATTATGCGAATAAAAAACACGGTTTGCACTAGTAATCTTTTTATTTTCCCAAAAATTTAGGAGTGAACACAACTATCAAATCGATTGAAACAATATATGCAACTGTTCCAGTGAATAAGCTCAAAGATTATATAAAAAATTGTGAGGTATGCTCATTAAAGACGACGTTGCCGAAGGCCCCAACTGGTAAAGCTATAAAGTCAACGGCAGTATGGGGTCGAGTTGTAATGGATCTTATTGATTTTAGTAGCACTCCTGATGGAGAATTTAAATACATAATTCACTTTAAAGACCATTTTTCTAAATTTACATACGCAAAGCCTCTTATATCAAAACAAGGGGAACAAACAGTAAGGGTTATACGAAATTTGTTTTTTACTTTCGGTCCTCCAAAAATTTTACAAAGTGATAATGGACGAGAATTTAAAAGTAAATAAAATTATTGATTTGTCTAAAAAAATATTTGTAGATAAAATGGTTGAATCTATGTTAAAGGATGATTTTCCAGGGGTAATATTCGCACATTCGCGACCACGCCACCCAGAAACCAATGGTTTAATTGAGCGAGCAAATGGAACTTTAGAGTCGCGAATAAGCGGTTACATGTTGGAAACAAAAAAATATGATTGGGCGACTGCGCTCCCTAAAATTGTATTTAATATCAATCTAGGATTTTCTAGAACAATTAAAAATACCCCATTTAATGTATTTTTCGCTAGAACACCTTATTCGGTTGATAGCGAACAGGAAGTGATACCAGAAATAGTTAATGTGGATTCTGATCATGAAGAAATGAGTAAAAATCTATAATATTTAAGAGGGCTCAATATAAAAAATAATATATCGAAATTTATAAAAAAATAATTAAAATTCTTAAGGGCTATATAATTTTTAAAAATTTAAATCTCCGCATCGCCACCAGCCTCCAAATAAAAAATAATTATTTTATATTTAAAAATATTTACCCCCTAATTCTATAAAGGTTTGGTTCATACTCTTCCGAGGTTAACATCAAGAGAAAACTCATTAGAATATCCTGATGAAATCAGTAATAATAAAATATGTTAGATTTAAATATATATTATTGTAACTCTTAAATTTTTTAAAGGTTTAATTCAAAATTTATAAAAAAAATTAATAATTTTCAGAAAATTTAAACCTCTGCATCGCCACCAGCCTCCAAATAAAAAATCATTATATATTTAAATATATTTACTTCCTAATTTTATAGAGGTTTGGTTCATACGCTTCCGACATCAAGCGAAAAATCATTGATAGAATATGATCCTGATGAAATCAGTAATAATAAAATATGCTAGAATTAATATATAAATTGTAACTCCTAATTTTTTTAAAGATTTAATTCAAAATTATCGAAATTAATAAATTTTTTTTATAATTTTCAGAATATTTAAACTTCTGCATCGCCACCAGCCTCCAAATAAAAAATCATTATATTTAAATATATTTACCCCCTAATTCTATAAAGGTTTGGTTCATATTCTTCCGAGGTTATCATCAAGCGAAAACTCATTGATAGAATCTGATCCTGATGAAATCAGTAATAATAAAATATGTCAGAATTAATATATAATAGTAATTCCTAAAATTTTTTAAAGGTTTTATTCAAAGTGTTACACCAAGCTCACCGTTAAATGATAACTTATTGATCGATTCTAATCCCGATGAAATGAGTAAAAAATGAATGATAATAAATATTGTAAACTTAAAATTAAAAGGTTTAATTTAAAATTCTATTTAAAGTTCATCATATAATGTCAATGGATTGATAAATTATTCTTTTATCTGATGAATATAATAAATTTAATGAATATTTTACTAACTCTAGCCTACTAATTTAACTCTTCATTTTTATATTTTATTTTAAACCAGATTTCCCCAGTGTTTCAAATTCAACATATACAAATACTTTATTTCTTCTTTATAACCAGAATAGTAGTAATACTCCTGAAGCATTGGCGTACGCAGCGGGGGGGGGGGCAGGGGGACAAATCAGCCCCCAAAGCCAAAAAATGCAGATGCCGGATATATTTTTCAAAAATATTATTGTTTTATTAATTTATATTTGTTAATATTTATTCGTATCTCATATTAAATATATATTATATTACATTTATTATCACATTCATAAGTTATTTTATCAATTAATTTCGATTTCAAGTTTTCCGGCGTAATATTTACTTATTATTTTTAAATTTTTAGTGGCGTAATATTTATCTACCATTTTCAAATTTCTAGTCAAATAATAATTATTTCTGAAACTTCTGGTCCAACAGGGAAAAAGAAATTTCAACCTTGTCCAACGAGATAGAGCCTCTTCCATCAAGCACTAACAGCTATTAAGGAGTTAGAAGAGCCAATTATTTGCTATTACTGAAATATTACAATGGCCTGAAAGAAATATTTCCTCAGAAGCAAGAAAATTATTGGATTCAATGCTTATTCCAAATTTTATTTCTCATTAGAATGTATTATTTAATTATACAACTATTTTAAGTATTACTTTTCAAAAACATGA